>NC_137010.1:47459309-47541809 GCF_032717465.1 Coenobita brevimanus | reverse complement strand
CTCACTCACTCACTCTCTTACTTTGCGACTCACTCACTCACTCGGCCTCACTCACTCTCTTACAATATTTCACTCACTCACACGGCCTCATTCACTCACACTCAATGTCCTATTCACAATAAACCATTAAATGCTTACTCACCCTCACAGTCACTCACTCACTCACAATACACATTTACATACACTTACACATTCACTCACGTTCACTCATTCAGTCCCTCGCTCTCACTTACCTTCACGCTTGCACTTACACTCATTTACTACCATTCTCTCTCTCTCTCTCTCTCTCTCTCTCTCTCTCTAGCATTCTAATTCCATCTGTCATGCCCGGTGTCATGCTTTCACTCTTTCTCATTGGCTTACACTCTCACTCACTTTCCCATCCTCTTTCTCTCTCCTTCACCCTCCCATTCGCTCATTCACTCTTACACTCACACTATTATACTCATTCTCACGTTCACTCACACTATCGTACATTTTCAGATTTTTCAACTCTCTTACTCTGTTTCATTCTCACTCTCCGTTAGGCTTACTGGCTTACACTGCCGCTCACTCACCCTTAATCTCGCTCAATTTCTCCCTCTGTCTCATTCATTCTCTCACACACTTTTACGCACGTTCGCACTGAATTGATCCAGTCCTTTCATTAAATCAAGAAAGGACCAGAGGGTGTTATGTTTTGAGTAGTGTGTGTGTGTGTGTGTGTGTGTGTGTGTGTGTGTGTGTGTGTGTGTGTGTGTGTGTGTGTGTGTGTGTGTGTGTGTTTTAGCAAAATAAGCAGTTTTTATCCGATTTTAACAAACTTAGTGGACGGGTTGAGGGTCAGCCAATGATAAAACTTATTGTCTTTTAGAACAATAAGCCAAAGGGTCAGATCACAGGGCTGTGTCAAACGTTAACCTAGCGAATTCAAATTAATTATACATATATTTTTTTTCCAACTTTGACCAAACCTGGAGAAACCGTAGTTGACAGTAACCCAAGAATGGAGAGACTCAAACTGAAAGCAAACAAAAGTCAAAAATATATGCCATGTAGAAGCTGGGCAGTGTGTGTGATTGTTCATAAACAGTTTTGCTCCGATTATAACCAAACTTGGTGACCTGGTTTGAGGGTCATCGGAAGAGTAACGTATTACTGTTGAAAACTGTAAGTCACAGGGCAAGGCCAACTTAAATAGTTTTTATCCGAGTTAGACCAAATTTGTGGAACAGTTGATGATAAAGCTAGAATAAAAGGATCCTATTTTGAGCATAATCAAAGGTCAAGGACACAGAGAAAAGTAAAAAACAAAGATTACAAAGTAAGGTCGGTTTTGATCTGATTTGCACCAAACTTAGGGGAAGTGTTAAGGGTCGTGCAAAAACTATTTTTTTTTTAGTGTTGAGAAGACTCGGTCAGTGGTCAAAGTCACAAGGCAGTATTAAAGTTCGATTCATGCATCTGTATGTGAACTGAATAACTAATGTGGTTTTGAACTGATTTGGACCAGATCACCCAGGGGGATGACCTGTTGTTTCTTAGAAAAATAGATCAAAGGTCAAGCTCCCATGGCAAGGTCAACTTTCAGTTTTTATCCGATGTAGACTAAAGTCTGTGGAAGGGTTCATATTAAAAGGATAAACAGATTCGATATTGAGAAGTCAGTCAAGGGTCAAGGTCAGAAGGAAAGGTCAAAGACCAAGGTCACTGGGCAAATGTATCTGAAGTAATTTTGATCTGATCTGAATAAAAGTTGTTGGAATGGTTTAGTGTTAGCCGGAAAATAAGTTATTCGATTTTTAGTGTAAACTGTCAGTGGCCAAGGTCACAAGACAAAGTCAAATAACTGATCCTTAGACCAGTTGGTGGCAGCGGGTGTTGCTACCTCTGAGTGATTCTTCTTCTTCTTTTTCAACTTTCACCTTCCCTTTAGCTGGAAGTTTGCTCTCATTCATCTAGTTTTAGGAAGGATTATTGCTCCTAACCCGCTAACTAACGTCCATTGGCTTTAATCAATTGCTTTTCTGGTGTGTTTGTGTTTATACTCGATCGGAGGATTATGAGTCATCATTAATTTCGCAACTTTCTGTCCACCAGTGTGAATTCCAGTAAGTTCTCTGCGTTGGCGATTTTCTCACATTCTTCTCAGATTTTTTGTCATCCTTATTTCATGATTTTGGTGAAACATTTGCTCTTACGTTAGGCTTCTCAAGGTTCTTCGACAGAGTCTGGCACATATCTTTTAATTTACGAACTGTAGGTTACTCTCAGTAACCTCAGTCTTTCATACATACAAATGGTCAACTCTGGAACTGTCTTTCTCCTTGTCTGTCCCACTGTCTATGACCTTTAGTATTTTAGAAGCAGTGTGTTCAGATACCTTGAAATAAACGGATTTCGATTTTAGATTGTTCTGCTTTCAGTTTTCTTTCAACAGGAAAAGTTGTGCAGGCTCTAGGATCTTGGGTTTTCGAGTATTAATGAAATTCATTAGTTATTCAGATTAAAAATTCATTGATCCGTAAATGACTACCCAAATTTGATACGCTGAAGGTAATATCATTAATACCACAACACCTCTAACGCAAGAAAAAAAAAAAAAAAAGACAAGTAATAAAAATGTACATTCTGTTCTAATTTATGGACCAGAAACATGAAATCCACCAAGTCGATAGGAATAGCCTAGGAGTGCTTATATAGTAGTCATGCACAGGCTTAAGTCCATGGTCTATATTTTAGGGACGCCTCAGAGTAATTTCGAGGATCTGGTGTCACTGAGTCAGAATTCTATCATCACTTTCCCGATACAACTTTTGTGAGAAATTCCATTTTCCCAGAGCTTTGTCAAGGAGAGGATATTCGGGGGCAGCAACAGATGATTTCCCGGAAGTTCGAAGCGACTTACTTGCCAGAGACACGTTCTGAGAGAGGAACTTGAAGGGCTTTAAGATGAGAGTGAGTTGCTTCCTTATTATCAGCAGGATGGTCGTACGGGTGTTTTTTCTATTTTCGTCTATGTACAGTGAGCACCAGTAGTCATGTCGCGGTTTTGTCCGAAGATTAAATGCAACTCGTGAAACATTATGCACCTTCCGTATGACAGACGGCGGAATACACCAGACGTTTAGCCCGTCAGCTTAGTTTTCACTAAATTTCACGACACGACTATTGGCGCTCACACTGTACCTCTGCAAAGCGAAGTTTTTCAAGATGTTCAGGTTACAGCAGTTTAGCGTGGAAGATGGCTTAGATGCTATGCCCTTATTCTGATTGATCATTGCCAGTCAGATTTTATTTTCACTATTTTAGGGTTCTTATAGATGCATGCATCACGTCCTCTTTTATTCATGATCTGAGATGTCAAAATTGCATATCCAACATATTCTATCGACGATGTGTTGTTTACCTTTTAAAAGTAAACTGTAGATTGAACCATGGAGGGTATCGTATATTCTATGGAGGGGGGGGGGTCAGAGAACGGAAAAAGTTGGCAACTGATATTCTAGATATATGGAGACGGTATTGCTAGGTTTATACCATATGGAGCAACAAAGAAAACTTACGAGTACTTTGGGATGACTGGGGGGAATAATGGCAGATATCACGTGGAGGAACAAAGCAAATATACAATAGGAAATCTTATACAAGAATGGAGATAACAAATGTGAGTATCATATGAAGAAATAAGGGAGAACAACTTGGCTAAGGGAACGGGATAAAGCTGAAGAAATATTCACCGCATTGAAGCCCTTCACTACGGTGGCATCTTTTTCACTCTATTCTTGATGTCTTCAGAAGATTTAGTCAGTCCAGTGGAAAAAATTTTCATTAAGGGAGCTAGATATAGTAATTAAAAAAAAAAAAGACTTGCATTACCAAAGTGCCCTATAAAGCGAAATTACTTCATCAGAAAGTAGGAAGAATCAGGTAGAAAGGGCGTCCTTGTGTTGAAGGGACTACTAAGCAGGAATGGGCATGGGCAGGTATTGTGTTAGGTAGAAGAGATGGACAAAAGGTATCAGAAGGCATGATCAAGATGGAATCAGAGGAGCTGGCAGACAGAGAACAAGATGGAGACCAGAAGCTTTCAAATATGATATATATATATATATATATATATATATATATATATACATATACGCGCGCTGTGGCACAGAAGTAATGGGACAGATAAACCCAGCACAATTGAGGAACTGAAACCAATAACTGTTAATGCCTACTCACAAATTACTGCGCCTTTATGTCGCAAGGTGTGCTACTCTGTGGAGAAAAGAATAGAAAAATGCACTGAGGTGGATAGAGGGCATTTTGAACCACTGTTGTAATTACCTTCTGCCTCATTACTTCTGCGCCACCCTGTACTGTATATACATTTACTGTATAATTGTGTGTGTGTGTGTGTGTGTGTGTGTGTGTGTGTGTGTGTGTGTGTGTGTGTGCATTTAATTAAGCGTGGCTAAATATGTAAAGACATATAGAGGTGAAATATGCAAATCTACCTGAAGTCATTAAACTGGAATACATCCATCCTCTTTATTATGATTTAGCTTTATCGAGTTCGTTGTCAGATTTTTACTCAGCAGAGTATAGACTCATCGTCAGGCAATATTTATCGGTTTATTTTTTGCCTGGCCCCGCATCCTGTGAGTGGCGGACTCGACAAAAGAACGGCCAGGCGTATCTGTCCTTCATTGCGAAGTCTTCCCGACACACACGTTACCCATAGATTAAAATACATTCGCACTTTCATTTTGCCTCATTTTTTATCTTCTTCTCTTTCTCCTTCCACCCACCTGACTCCTATACACTCTGGTGGTAGTCTCACTGTCTCTTCTCTCAGCATGACCAAATCACCCCAGAATATTTTATTTATTAATTCATTTTTGATGGGGGCAGCTCGTGGAGTGGCCCGGTTAGTCAGTGACACCTTAAGGATTATTCATGCCCATGGTGCTTCGCTGTATCGAAGCCTTATAGAGTGAGTCATTAAAATTCCCTTAAGATTCCGCACACAAGGTCCAAAGCCCCTATATGGTTTAACTATATCAAAACCTTTGTGTTTGTTATATTTGCAGCAGCATCCATTCCATCGCTTCCTTTACGAATCGTTACATTCGCCTATCCATCCCTGCGTGCCACGCCACAGATACATCTAGATTATCGTGTTTCAACAGCTCTTACTCTTGATCTGTGTCCCTGGTGCATCGACCACTCTTCAGGACTATATTTTTCATCACTTTCATGTTTGCATATTTTTAGATCATCTCTGCTACCTTTTCTTTCAGCATCCTTTCCTTCAGTTCGCTGTGGGTCTTTGCTCACACCACTACCCAGAACTTGAATGAACCAGCATTTTCCATGCTGGTTCATTCAATCTCAACCCACACTTGATGTCTGTGCCCCTTCCAACACCATTATTTATTTGTTCTCTACAATCACTTTTAAATTCCGTCTTTCACACACATTACCAAAGTATTCTATCACATTCTATAATTTGTACTCCACACCAATAACTAGAAAGGATGCAGAGAGCATATACCTCCGCTAACGCAGACAATTTTTGAGATTTACTGCCGTAATTCCCATTCCCTTCCAGACGAACACCTAAATAGTATCACACAGTCGATCAATTAACTCTACGGTCTTAGCATGCCCCGTAACTCATTCACAGAAAGGCAATACCTCCACCGACGCTCATTAAATTTATTATTTACTCCTGCATCCGGATCCAGATCCACCTCATAAGATCTAATCAATTATTCCCTGTCCCTCTGCCCACCTAACCAGCAGATTTAACTGAAATCCGGTAACAACTTTTTTTATAAATCCTATACATAAACAGACAAACAGGCAGACAGTGGTGAATACATAACCTCCGTCCAATTTCGTTGGCGGAGTTGATTACAGTAACACAGCATCACGTGCAAACAAAAGTGCAAACATTTCTCATTCATTACTTCCCCTCGTCAGAATATCTCCCCTGCCAAGTGATCTGCTTTCACCTTTCATTACTTATCCATTTACACATCAAACGGCCATGGTGACATGACACGAACCAGCTTCAGTCCAACAATCAAGATGAATCTTTCACTAAGTGCACCATCCACTTTCACAGATACTTTTGGCCCATCATCCATACTTTGCGTAGCTTTGACTATCTCCCATCTAAACAATATACAGTACTCATATAGTCGGTTTCTTTTTACTCGACTGAACTGGGCCTCTTCCTCAACTTGAATATTAATCGTGGTTGCATGAAACTCGGCGAGCCTGAGATGTGAATTAGGAGATGTTTTCCTTGGTCACTAGTCGAGTCTCCAGACTGTCAACACTTGCCCATGAACTGAGCTGAAAAGGTCAGAATTTATCTTCAGATTAGAAACATAATAGTATTTCTCACAATTCTTATCAATCTACTGTATGATCCGTGAATGCTATAAACAACCACCTGTCCAATTCCAGGACCTTCTGTCCCATATATCGTTGTGTAAATATCTAGTTATATTTCTTTGCCCTATTTCAGCCCATCCTGCTCCTCACACACCTGGTTTTCTGCAACTCTCATTACCCTGTCTGTCTGTACTCTGCCATGCACCTTCCTACTACACTTAACAAGCAGATGTCCTTATTGTACCCATATTGTTTCGTCTCACCCTTTCCCATATATATATATATATATATATATATATATATATATATATATATATATATATATATATATATATATATATATATGGGTATAATTGTACTTCTTTCCTTCCTTCTACTTTACCTAGTATCTAGGCCAACCAATATAGATTTCGTGTCCCATCCATAATAACCTCCCCTCTTCACAACAAGATTTTTTTTTTTTTTACTCAAACCATCCATTTGTGGAGTCTTTCCTGTCTTACTCTTATGAACATACCTCTCATTTTCTGATCTCCTCATCCACTCTCATTCTCCTTTCTTCTGGACTGGTCTCCCACATCTAAGATCACAACATCCTTTTCACCAACCATTTCAGCAAATGACTGAAGCGTTCTCTTCACCTCTCCAATATCTCACCTTTTTTCTTTAACATTCCATCAGTCATTACCTTCACTACACTGATAGCGTTAATTCTGCCTCCAACTTTTTTTACCTCTCTTCAACAGAGCATCAAATTTGTTCACCATTTGCTGCTTAACTGTCGGCCAAACTCTTCAGTGATTCTCTTTGGACTTTCTTTTATCACTTTCTTAGCTTCCCTCATTTTAAACACATAATGGTCTCTCTTCTCTTTGCCTCGCCATTCCCTCTACTCTTCAGTTATTCATTGCATGCTTTCATCGTAGCATCAGCTGTTACTTTCGCTTCACCACTCTACAATGATGTTTGTTTTAACTCCTTCACCTCTCCTGCACATACCACACACCTTTTTGCTTGCTGCACGCGCGACCTCCTTAAATATCCACCACATTTCTGCTTCACTGTCTTCATACACATTGCACCTAACTTCTCTGTCACCATTTCGTTGACCACCTGACCTTACAATTTATTTTTCTTTACGAGCGAAACTGTGTAGAATGAGAATTGCGAAACGAAATCTATATCATATTGATAGAGTAGGCTCTGAAAAGTTATAAACCAATGTAAGAAAGGTATGTCAACTTGCATTCTCATCAGTTTAAGTGTCAGCCAGTTGTATAAGAACTACTGAACACAAATAACTCCAACTAAATTTAGTAACATAAGAGTTATATAACACAGCCTATATTTTGATGTATGCAGTGAGTTACAGTATACAAGGATCTCAGTTAAGAAACCATGTTATAGTAATGCGCTGTAATGAGTAGTGTGAAAATAACTTAATGGCAGCAGCATTTGTAGTAATGTTAATTATTCATATCCCATGTCTGTCTCATCTCGCTCTAGCACTCAGATTTATTTAACCCCAAAGTACACTTAAGACCCATGAAAATGTCTAAAATACCTACTGTTATCATGAAAGTAATATTGATTTTATTTACAAGAAAGTGGAAAAAAATGCAGAGATTCAGAAAATTCTAACAAAGAATGAGAATAATGGTTTTCCTGTCATAAAAACGCATGTTTCTGTAAATGATACAAGTGTACTTTAACTTGCATGAGGAATTCTGCCTTTGACCAATATAATAAAAAAATAAAAAAATCAAAGCACAGAAAACGGCTGAGTCACTGGGAGGCACGAAGACATGGGACACTTGCAAGAGCAGCAACTGTCAGGCTATTTGAGGATTGAAAGGAATTTTAAAATAATCAGAGTGTCTCATCAATTTGCCACTGAAGTGTTCGATCAATAGATTATCAAACAGAAATGATAACAGGTCATGGCAAGGGCAGCATCCTCGGAAAAAAAAAAAAAAAGCGAACCTTTATCGTACATAGTGTAGTATAGGTTAGCAACATTCTGAAATTCCTCATTTGTGTCCCTTAACTGAATGTTTCTGAGCTGTTCATATACGGTATCTGATGGGTTTTGGCAACTTGGAAAGTGCATAACAGTAACACAACAGTTTTGTGTGTGCCATACAACACTGTGACTTTCACCAGCTAGTGTAATGCTCTCCTAGAGCTCACGGTTCAGGGGAGAGTCTGAAGGTGTCACTATTAGCATATATGTTTAATTTAAGAAAATAATATTGGAAATACTGCATCCTGAACACTATGTTTTCATCTCAGTTGTGCACTGCATGTGGCCTGAAGATGTTCAGGTAAAAAACAAAAAAAGAAAAAATCCCTTCTGGTGCTTACAGCACCCAGTGGTAAGGGCTCGCTCCATTTTCTTTCTCCCCCTCATCGCCTTAGGGTAGAGGGCCGTCATTGTCGAGGATGTTGAATCCCCTGTTCCTCAAAATACAGTGCCCTGCTTTGAACTGTATATATATTTGTATTGTAATATGCTCTGCAAAAGCGGCTCATTAAAAATCCGTTGAAGTTCACTTATGAAACAGTGAACATTTTTAAACACATTAGGAACACACTGGTATCCAGGGTTGGTGTACTGCATAGAGGGGCGCAAAGGAACCATTGAATTCTCTTCTCTTACAGAAATGTGGGTGCTTATGATTTAGTTGTCTTCTCCTTGTATATATAGTTAAAACATTTGTAAAATACTACATCTGGATAATGCAACCATCTTTAGAGCTTATCTAAGGAATGTAAGTAACGTGTATTGAGGAAGACTCTGTGATACTAAGAAAAGCCTGTAACCGTCATTTATTGGAAACTATCGTATAGCCCTACAGACACCCACCCATCCACTCACCCACCAATCCACCCACCTCCACACCCAGTGCAGTGTGTTTGACAGAGAAGTGGTAGTGTTGTGTTGGCTTTCAGCGATGGTAGGGTTGGCTAGTCAAAGCCAACTTGAGTTCAGGATTCCTGCACAACCTACCACCACTAAGCTCTTAGCGAATGGAAAGCGCCCAAATCACTACCTTAAGCTCCACCCACTGTCCGACCCAATCAATGGGGTGTTCCAGTTTCCGTGGTGTCGCATGCCCTGGCTTCTCCCATTCTATAATCAGTCAATGAAAAGTGCTTCGACACCTCCTTAAACTCTGCCAGCAGGATGAGTCGGCAAGTTTTCACCCAGAGAAAAAGAGAGAGAGAGAGAGAGAGAGAGAGAGAGAGAGAGAGAGGCACAGGAACTTTATAGTGGCCTTTCAACTTATGTCATCACATCAGAATTTATCATACACTTACTTTAGCTAACACTAGTTATTGTATAGTGATCATTGTTCTTTTGAAGGATTCACTGGGAAGGGCTAGGCCGCTAGGATATGTGAAAATAGTCTGGATCGTCAGTCAGCAGCAGAATAAGCACGAGCAGATGCATGAACATGAAGAATGATGCCTATGGATGTATTTTTCTGTTTTAGTTTGGAGGTTTTGTTGATAATAAGAGAGTATAATAAATAATAGTGCAGTTCTGGCATTTGTACCTCTTCATTAACCCTCCCATACCCCCACGTATTTAGCGCTGATCCAAAACAACGTAAAAAATTTTTATGAATCAGCTCAGGCTCTGATTTGTAAGCTCATATACAGGGTGTCCAGGGAGGAACGTGCATAAATTTGGGAAATGATAGATGAGAGATTGTGAGAAAAAAATGCTATATCAACAGGAGTTCATTATCATTATGGAGCTAAAAATGATAGCCTTATGGATGAATTATAAGGCTGACCATTTTCACTCATAACTTTATTAGCAATTGTAGCTCTGTATTGACTGAGATTTCGATTGATGTTCGTGTAACACTTTTTTTTACTTAGAATTTCCTTATCAGTCGTTTCCTAGAGTTATGCCCTTTCCCCCAGGGACACCTTGTATATATGGACAGAAAAATCAGCCGCTATAAGTAGCGATAGATGCAAGTGTTACACATATAAATGGACAAGTATATAGATAAAGACAGATAAAATGGCAAACAGATGGATGAACAGATACACAGGAACAGACAGAGGGACATTATGATAAGATGGAAGGACAGACAACTGTACAGACACAGGCAGATGGACAGGTGGAGAAACCAAGGAGAATGTATACAGATACAAACATAAATAAATAAAAGCTAGAGCAGGTAAGCCAACAATGTATTGACAAGTGTCAAGTTAATAATAGTATATTGCAACACACACAGGCAGTTCTTTGTCCGTACTGTGACATTGACCATTGGTTAGTTATTCCCAAAATTGAATCCTTTCACGCTTTGCTTACCCTGTACCCTTTCATTAAGTTTGGTCTTAATCTGATAAAAAATGTTTAAACTGACCTCACCAACTGCCTACTTATTGTTCTTAAAAACAATGAGTCCGCCCCTTAGCTGACCCTCTGAGTCCCCCCTCCCCCACTTTTCTAGGTGAAATTTTTCAGGATGAATAGCTTTACGATGTTTTTCTTTTTTTCTCCTTAATAGGAAAATCCTTTCCATACAGTGAAGTACAGTTCAGGTGATATGAAAATCATTCCTTGGGCTGGGCAGGTCGAGTGGTCATCTGAGTCAAGGATTAAGAGAGGTTAATCCCACCAGATGTATTTACTTAGGTCAGTCTCGACGTATGCACCACCCCTGATGCCTGAGCCAATGAGAATCAAAGTAAGAGAATAAGCAGTGGAAAACAGAATTTCTGTTGGCTACTACCACAGCAATGGTACAAAACAGAATACCAGATTAGGAGTGGGTGCGGCAGCGAATTTTGATTTACATTTAAGTGCTCAGTGGTGAGAGAGAGAGAGAGAGAGAGAGAGAGAGAGAGAGAGAGAGAGAGAGAGAGAGAAACTGCAAAGGAAAATAGAAAATAACGATAGTATCACGAATGTGGGAAAGTGTTTGTGTTCGGGACTCTCACTCCAGTGTGGTGACAGATAATTTGGGGAAATATTCCAAGTGTTTGCCCTCCCCCCTCCCCCGGCGAAAATCCTGGATACGCCACTGCCTCTGACCCTTCCATTAAGTTTGGCCCAGGTTAGATCAAAACTTTTCTAGTTATTTTGTTCACAAAAGAACACACACGGCCGAACTATGAACTTACATAGTGACTTTGACCTCTGACTGCTTATCAAAATCGACTCCCTTCGTTCTTGGCTTACCCTCGGCACATCAACTAAATTTTGTCAAAATCTAGTCGGCTTGAAGCTGATTACGCCATGTGACCTTGACCTTTGACTTGTAAAAAAAAAGTAGATAAATCACTTGGCACTTTCAAGACCGCTGATTACAGTCGGATCAAAACTGTCTGACAAAATGACTGGAGTACACGACAACTTTATTCCTTCTTACGTACAGTTCGGCCCCTTACTTCCTACTTACACTATTAGGTAGCACAGTAAGAAGTGATGCTTGTCAGCATCTGAAGAACAGACACGTAGACTGATGGAAACAGTAGGTTTACAAATAAGTATATGGTCAGACCGATATATAGATAGCTAGATAAACAAACAGGTGGATGCATAGAGACCTAATGTAGAAAGTCCCATACAAATGTAGAAGGTAGGCGGATAAACAGAAGAGTAAACAGAGACAGACAGAAATCTAGACAGACTGATAGACTGCAAAGGATACAAAGAGAGATGTACAGATTCGTAGAAAAGATATACCGATTCACACACACACACACACACACACACACACACACACACACACACACACACACACACACACACACACACACACACACAGGCACTCACGCATGCACTTGCGCACACGTTCCACCCATGACAACAGTACAGTACTGACATGGAATGGCACCACCAACACCTCATGATTAGACAGCACACATGATAATACGTGACAGTACTGGCATGACGGAACCTGATGTAACAGGACTGACATAATGTAATAATATGATAGCACTGACATGACATGACATGACTGGACTGTAATGGTGGAACTGGCAAAGAAGTGTAAATGAAATAGGTATCTTAATACGATATACATTCTCTCTCTCTCTCTCTCTCTCTCTCTCTGTATGTGTGTGTGTGTGTGTGTGTATGTGTGTGTGTGTGTGTGTGTGTGTGTGTGTGTGTGTGTGTGTGTGTGTGTGTGTGATCCGACCTCTCTCTTTTTTTCTCACCAACCAGTTGGAGGATATTGGCTGGGTTTTGTGTAGCGCAGTGCAGGACCTTCATTATCGTATCAAATTTTGCCAAAAACTACGTGATGCCCAAGTTGAAACTGTCAGGATGTTCCAGCAAGTTTTTGTGAGTTAAGGCATGGGGGTAAACGGCAATAAAAGAGTAGTACAATTGCTTTAAAAATGGCCGATTGTCAATCGAGAGTGATCCAAGTCCTGGGAGGCCATCAACAAGCAGTGGTGCTGAAAATGTGAAGAAAATCTACGATATGGTCATGGGAAATCGTCCGTTGTCTGACAGAGATATTGCTAATGAAATTGGAATCAGCGATGGATCAGCACACGAAATTGTAACAGATGATTTGGACATGAGAAGAGTTGCCGTCAAGTTCGTTCCAAAGCTCTTTTCACGAGAACAACAAGCTCTGCTGATGAACGTTGTTCAAGACATGTTGAAGTGTGCAAACTGCGATCCAGACTTTCTGAAGACTGTTATTACTGGAGATAAGACTTGGGTGTATGGGTACACCTCCGAAACCAAAGCACAGTCGTCCCAGTGGAGGCATAAATGGTCGCCTCGCTTAAAAAAAAGCACGGTAGGTCCGCGGCAAGGTGAAATGCGTGTTGACAGTTTTTTGTTACTACCCTGGTGTTGTGCATCATCAATGCGCACCAGGTCAGACTGTCAACAAACATTACTACTCAGACGTTATCCATTGTCTTCAAGACGCAGTTCGGCTACAGAGACCAGACCTCTGGGAAGTGGCAAGTTGGAAGCTGCACCATGACAACGCCCATACCCATTCTTCTCAACTTGATTCAGAAATTTTTGGCCATGCACAACATCCCGCAGGTCCGGCCGTGCAACTTCATGTTATTCCCCGAGGTCAGAACCCCGTTCAAGGGATCCCAATTTCAGACGAGAGAAGAGATCATGATGAATGCGACTAAGCACCTGCAGAAGGTACCGAAAACCCGAAAACCGACTTTGAAAATGTTTAAGGTCGTGGAAAGAACACTAGGCTGTGTGTGTTAAGTCAGAAGGGGCCTACTTTGAGGGGGATTAGTGTCCCAACTCAACAAGTAAGCGGTATATTTTTTAAAAGCCTAAGATCGGATACTTTCTGAACAGACCTAGTGTATAGATGTATGCGTATGTATAATAATGTCTATCAAAATGTATATACATACATACATACACACACACACACACACACACACACACACACATATATATATATATATATATATATATATATATATATATATATATATATATATATATATATATATATATATAATGTGCTGTCACATCATGTCAGTACTGTCAAGTAATGCTGTCACTGGCGGAACTTAAGTATGCGTACGTACGTATGTGCATGCACATCTGTGTGTGTGTGGGTGTGTGTGTGGGTGTGCACGTGAGACGTGTGTTTGTGTCTAAGAGCCTGCATATGCATGCAAGTGTGTATGTGTATGCATCCGTGTGCATGTGGGTGCGTGTGTATGTAATTAAATCTATGTGCATGCTTGTGTGTGTGTGTGTGTGTGTGTGTAATTTCATCACTACTGGCAGCTATCATTAAATCGTAATGTATTAGCCTTCACACCCTCAACACAACACACCTTCCCACCATAACGATCTCACCATTGTATCTGATCCTGCAGTTACTAAAAACTCTCTCTCTCTCTCTCTCTCTCTCTCTCTCTCTCTCTCTCTCTCTCTCTCTCTCTGTATATGTGTGTGTGTGTGTGTGTGTGTGTGTGTGTGTGTGTGTGTGTGTGTGTGTGTGTGTGTGTGTGTGTGTGTGTGTGTGTGTGCTATTGTATTTACGGAGTGCTTAACAAGGGTATCTTTTCAGTGAGAATATATTTGCGTGGCTATTAAAGTCGTGCCTACGACGATAAAAAAACGACCTTATCACGGCATTAATCAGATCAGTATGGTGGAGCTGGGGAGCCAATTACCAAATCGTTCTTAAGTACATCCTAAACTATATCACCATTGCAGTGGATCGAATGGATGGGTGGGGTGAGCAGGTGAACAAGGTGGGTTAGTGGGTGTGATGGGGTAGGGTGGGGTAGCGTGGGTGGGTGAGTTGATGGGCAGGAGAGGTGGGTAAGTGTGAGTGAATGGGTCAGCAAGATAGGTGGGTGGGTAACGAAAAAATATGTACAGCTGGCCACACAAACCTGGGACAGTGTCTGTGTGAAGTGGAAGTTTAGCTACAATTTCTGACGTTCATGCATCACAGTTACTAGGTCATTATGATGTGGCAGGGGTAAACCAGCTCTGCTGTCGGGTCCTGCTGCATATGTCTCTGATTGCACTGCGCAATTGACCCTCGTACTGTGTGGTGTGGTGAAGATCTGTCCCTTCTTCCCTTGGGGCTAAGATACGAATAAATGTGAGTGTGTGGACGAGTAAAATAGGAGTGTGTTGTACTGTCTCGGCTACCCCTCTTTCTTTGGGGGAAACGGCCTAGGTATATACTGTAGATATAGATAGATGGACATCCGTTCATTCATGTAAATACCACCATGTAAATACCACCAGCAATCATGGGATTATGTTAAGGCTGTCAAGTGTACCAAATTCTAAACTTCTGTTTCACATTGATTCTGTCCCAGGTTCATATGTTGCCAACTATAAAAGGACCATACGTGGATGAGCAGGCTGGTTGAGTGGGTGGGTATATAGTGGGAATATAGGTCCATGGGAAACAGATCCACGGGGTGAATAGGTGCTTGGTACGAAAAGGTCCATGGAGAATTTTATCCCTGGGGAAATGGGCCCAAGGATGATCATATGTACAGTGGGTAAAATGGGATCCCGGAGGTCGTCTCCAATAGGGCGATAGCCTCCCGGGGTCCCAGGTAATACCAGTATGTACGTTGAATCCCCAGGTTCCCTGCTAGTAGCTACCTAACTAAATAGAAAGTCAGATACGAGTAGACAGGATGATTATTACAATATTTAGATCGATTGATGGATGGCTACAGATATAGACGAGTAGATGGTTTAACAATTTGTTAACGCCTTACGTAAAATCCCGAAAGGCAAGTTTTATTATCGTCACAGAGGATAAAAATGCTTGGAGTTTTCTTTATAAGTAATTGGAGTACGTTATTTTCGCACGGAGCAGAGTGTTATAATAGCGAAACTGGTATCACTGCATCAATTGGAAAGTCGGAGGTAATTTTCATCAAAGATGCAATATATTATTATTATTATTATTATTATTATTATTATTATTATTATTATCATCATCATCATCATCATCATCATCATCATCATCATCATCATTAACAGTAGTAGTAATAGTAGTATAGTTATTTTATTGTCGCGGTTGTTGTTCTTGCTGCAGTGTTATCATTAACATAAGAATGATTATAATTCTTAAAGGCAACAATATTGTCATGAGGGATTGTTAACGGAAGTAGTAGTGGCAGTGGTAGTAGAATGCCAACTGCTATTCTTGTTATTGTTGTTATTATTGTTGTTGTTGCTTCCTGGTGCATCACTATTACTGACTTCCTCAATCAACTTAGTTTCCCAGAAAACATTGCCACCTCAACACCATAACACTCCCCCTCACCATCACCATAAGCACTAACCACCACACATACAGCACGCATCCTTGCCACTACCACCACAACCTACCCTCACACCACACACCCACACCACCACCACACCCCACCTCAAGAACACCAGCACCATTACACACCTTCAAGCTCACCAACACACGCCTTCACCACCACCACATACCATCACCACCACCTAACACCATCACTATACCCAGCACACAATCACCACACACCATATCACTACCACATACCATCACCACTACCTGACACCATCACTACTACAACGCACAATCACCACCACAACACACCATCACCACCCATCACTTCCACCACACACTATCACTACCACAACATACCATCACCACCGCACAACATACCATCACAACCACCATGCACCATCACCACCACAGCACACCATCACCACCACAGTACATCATCACCTCTACCAGAATACATCATCACCACTACCACACGCTCTCACCACTACAACACACCATCTACACCACCACAACGCACCATCACCATCGTCATACACCATCACCACCACCAGAAACCATCACCACCACCACCACCACAACACACCATCACCCCGCCACACACTATCACCATCACACCACACCATCACCACCACAATACACCATCAACACCACTACCACAATACACCATCACCACCACTACCACAACACCATCACCACCACCACAACACGCCATGACCAACATCGCAACATACCACCACCACAACAACACATCAACATCACCACAACACACCATCACAGTATACCACCACTACAACACCACCACCACAACACACCAACATCACCATAACACACCATCACAACATATCACCACTACAACAACACCATCATCACCATCACAACACATCAACATCACAACAACACACCATCACCATCACCACAACACACCATCATCACCACAGCACCATCACCCCCATAACAAACCATCACCATAACAACACCATCACCACCACAACACATCATCACCACCATAACACACCATCACAACCACAACACACCATCACCACCATAACAAACCATCACCACCACAATATCATAACCACCACATCATCATCACCACCACAACATCATCACCACCATAACATCATCATAACAACAACACACCATCACCACCACAACATCATCACCACCACAACATTGTCGCCACCATAACACACTATCACCACCACAATATCATGGCCATAACACACCATCACCACCATAACACACAATCACCACCACAACACACCATCACCACCACAGCATCACCATAACACACCATCACCACTATAACATCATCACCACCACAACTCACCACCACCACCACAACATCATCACCATAACCCACCATCACCACCACAACACACCATCACCACCACAACATCATTGCAACCATAACACACCATCACCACCATAACACACCATCACCACCACAACATTGCACCACCACCACCACCACAACACACCATCACCCCGCCACACACTATCACCATCACACCACACCATCACCACCACAATACACCATCACCACCACTACCACAACACCATCACCACCACCACAACACGCCATGACCACCATCGCAACATACCACCACCACAACAACACATCAACATCACCACAACACACCATCACAACATGCCACCACTACAACACCATCATCACCATCACAACACCTCATCACCACCATAACACACCATCACAACCACAACACATCATCACCACCATAACACACCATCACCACCACAACACATCATCACCACCATAACACACCATCACAACCACAACATACCATCACCACCATAACACACCATCACCACCACAACATCATCACCACCATAACACACCATCACCACCACAACACATCATCACCACCATAACACACCATCACAACCACAACATCATCACCACCATAACACACCATCACCACCACAACATTGCATCACCACCGCCACAACATACCATCATCACACACACACACACACACACACACACACACACACACACACACACACACACACACACACACACACACACACACACACACACACACACACACACACACACACACACACACACACACACACACACACACACACACACACACACACACACACACACACGCACACACACACACACACACACACACACGCACACACACACAGTCACCACCACACAAACACCCCACACGCCTTGACCATCGCCGCTCATCACTATCACCACACGCTGTTCCATCATTACTTTCTTATAACTTCATCATCTCCCTCCACCACCATACCATACCCCTTCATGGAGTCACTCTCTAGTCTACTCCTTGTTTTCCACTAATTCCACTGCCACTCATTCGCAGTAAGACTTTCTCCACCACCACATCGCCCTCCTTTGCATCTCTTTTCTCTATCACCACCACCACCACCACATCCTCACCAAGGTCCCCTCTCCACCACCCTCCTTATCATCACCACACATTGTCTCCAAGATCCCACCACATTTCTCACTACTCATTTCTCTCTCTCTACCACACGAGTCTCTCTCTCTCTCTCTCTCTCTCTCTCTCTCTCTCTCTCTCTCTCTCTCTATATATATATATATATATATATACATACATACATACATATATATATATATATATATATATATATATGTATGTATCTATATGTACGTATATATATATATATATATATATATATATATATATATATATATATATATATATATATATATATATATATATATATATATATATATATATATATATATATATATATATATATATATATATATCAATCAATCACTTCCTGTGGCACCCCACGGGATGCATAGGGCCTCAATGAATTCGCTCCACCAATATTTGTCTCTTGCCATCTCCTTCCGGTCGCACCAACACTCCTCTCCTGCTTCTTTTTTCATTGTCCTCAACCAGGTTTCCCTCGGCCTACCTCTACCTCTTCTTCCTCTAGCAGTCCACTCTGGCACATCCTGTATTAAACTACCTTCTTTTCTGTATATGTGCCCCAGCCACTTCCAGCAAGACAGTCTCACATATTCATTAACTGGTTCCACTCTCGTAATATCCCTTACTCTTGCATTTGTAACTCTGTCTTGTCACTTTACCCCAAGAATCCTTCTCAGTATTTTATTCTCAAATCCTAAAACTTTCTGATCTGTTGCAATTGTACTGTACCATGACTCATGCCCGTAAATTAAAATTGGCCTAACCATGGACTTGTAAATTTTCACTTTAGTAAGTACCGAAAGCATATTATTATTCCAAACAGATTTCAACATTCCAACAGCTCGCCAAGCCTGTCTAATCCTCTCCTCAATTTCATTGTTTAATGATCCATTAGATGATACAATCGTTCCCAGATATTTAAAGTTTTCTACATTCTTCACCACATTATTCCCAATTACACAATCAATTTGGTTCTCCACGCTCATATTAATAATTTCAGTCTTTCTACAATATATTACCAATCCCACTTTTTCTCCTTCCTCCACCAGACAATCAAGCACCTTCTGCATCTCGTAAATACTTCCGCAAATCAGTACAATATCATCAGCATAGTCCAAATCCATCAGCTTCTTATTTTCTTTCCAGTTAATTCCTGCACCTGTTCTCCTTACAACCTTTTTCATAACATAATCCATAACCAAAACAAACAACAATGGCGAAAGAACTCCTCCTTGAATCACTCCTGACCTAACTTGAAATGGATCACTCAAAGAACCACGCACCATTACCTTACAAAAAGTACCTTCATGCAGGCTTCTAGGAATATTTACAAACTTTTCTGGTATACCATAGAATCTCATAATTTTCAACATAGCTCCACGCGCAACACTATATATATATATATATATATATATATATATATATATATATATATATATATATACCCTCCCCCCAAATCACACCCCTCTCTCTCATATACCTCTACTCCATCCCTCCATCTCAATCTTCTTTTTCCCCTCCTCTTTCCCTCCCCTTTCCACCTCACTCACATCCGGTCTCGTAGTTAGTCTCTCACTCTCCATCTTCTCCATATGGCTAAATCACCTCAATGTACTTGTATTTCTCCAGACACATATATCACATCCACATCCACACCACAACGCTCCTTCACTTCGTCATTTGTCAGTCTATCTCTCCTTGTAACTCCACACGCTCCTCTCAAATAACTCATTTCCACAGCTCTCATTCTTGACTTGTGTCCTTCCAACAAGGTCCAAGCTTTCCATCCATACGTTAGAGTGGGGATCACAGGACTATCATGCAGCGACTTTTTACTTCCAAGCTCACTTCCTTACTTATCACTGCGTTCAATGAACCAACAATCTTTCTTCCCCGCTGGACCTTTTCAAACACTTCATCCTCCAAACTTTCATCCTTACTCATCACACTACCCAGTACTTAAATTATTTACATTTTCCATTTTCTCACTATCCAGCCTCACTCCGCATTCTGTGACTTCATTTCTCCCGTATAGCACAACTTTACCCTTCCCTACATTCACCTTTAGATTCCGTTTCTAAGATACTTTTTCCAGACTAATTTACCAAGCCTTGCTGATCCCATTCGTCTTCACTTAGCAATACAGTATCATCTGCAAACAACAAAATAGGAAGCTTCCAAACGCCATCCTCTCTCATTAGGGTGACCCCGGCATCAACTGCCCTACTTTATATCTCTTTTATAACTCCTTCAGTAAACAAATTGAACAACCATGGAGACATGACACATCCATGCTTCAGTCCAACATTCAGATGGAAAAATTCACTCAGTTCACCATTCACACTCATTGCAGCTCTAGCGCCGTCGTACATACTCTTCATGGCATTCAAAGGTTCTTATTTACTCCACATATTTTATAATTTCTCCGCATTCCATGTCTATCCACCCTGTCATACCCGAATGCTTTCTCCAAATCCAAGAAGGCCGTTTACAATTTCTTTCCCTTCTCAAGAAACTTTTCCACTAAACACCTTAGGATAAATATCTGATCTACACAAACGCCTCCCCTCCTAAAATCTACCTGATCTTCTCCAACTAATTCTTCTGTTATTTCTCTAACTCTGTCAATACGTATCCTACCATATACTCTTCTTACCACATATTTCTTTTTTCCCCTTTTCCTTTATACAGAGAATTAATTATGCCTGACTTCCAATCCTCCGGGACTTTACTTTCCTCCCAGGCCAGTCTACACATCTTCCATATCCATTCCACCACTATCTCTCCCCCATGTTTCAGCATTTCACCACACACTCCATCACTTCCTAGGGTTTTGCCCACTTTGACTTTCTTCATTGCTTCCACTACGTCCATCCTATTGATCTCTTCCTCCCGTCTCATTTCTTTCCTTCTCTCAGCCATTCCTCGCCCGCTTATTCTAGCGTTACTTTCATTTTCTGTGTTTAAGAATTCCTTAAAGTGTTCTCACCACCAGCTATACAATACACACAATACATACACCCTTCTTTGCCCTCTCATTCTCACTTACTCCTGCACTTATACCCAATCCAAACTCTCACTCTCTGACACTCTCATCTCTCTGTTTGGTCTTTCAGTTCACACATTTTGCATCCTCAGGCTCTTGAGCAACTTCTCTCTCTTTCACCTCGTCATTTGCACCCCTTGCATTCTATGTTGTTATCCTCATCGTGTCCCCTGTTCGGTCCTTGGTTGTCACCTGTAAGTCCGTCCAGGTCCAAGGCATTTTGTTTGTCTTTTTAGTTGTTTTACGGGGAGGGGCACTAACCTTCCACCAGCCCACTTGTTGACACGTAGGGTTCAATATTTGGTTACCACCCAGCGTGTTAAAAGATTTCCTGGCTTAGAGGAAATCATTTGGTTTGTGAATGTAAAGTAACCCTGTGGTAGCCCTACAATGAGTGAGTGAATGATGAGTTACCCTGTCCTCCACATTTCATTATACAGTATATATATATATATATATATATATATATATATATATATATATATATATATATATATATATATATATATATATATATATATATATATATATATATATATATGTGTGTGTGTGTGTGTGTGTCTATCTGCACTACCACACCCTCTCACCAGTGCACTCTTTCTGCAGGGAAATCAAGAAAGAAGTGGAAACACTGGAGACAACCCAGTGTTAGAAGAAAATGCCAAATCGTGGTATAAACACTGTCTTCAGCTCATGACTCTACCTCCCATCCCCTCCAATGGTAAGTGCAAGTAGGATTTGGTTATGTTAGGTTCGGACACGGTAGTTTAAGTCAAGTTAATGTAGGTTATGTTAAAATAGACTGTAATATGTTTGGATAAGCTTCAGTAGGCTACATTCGGTTAGACTGGGTTAACATGTTTTACAGTAGCTTTGGGTAATTTAGTTTAGGTCAGGTATGAGCTATGTTCGTTTAGATTAGGTTAGTTTACTGCCATGTACGGTTGGGTTAGCTTAGATATTAGTGTGTATCTTTTCTCTCCATATATAATGTCTGCCGAGCTACCTACTTAGTTGTCTATCTGTCGGTCGTTGTACCAGTGAAAAGAATTTACCTCTTCCTGTGCATGGATCTAACTGTCCATGTATTTAACTGACTGTGCTGTGACTCTTCTTTTTCAATATCTGATTCGTGGGATAGAATAGGTGGTCCATTATCTGAGATTCGGTAGTTCAACGCACCAACAGATCGAGCACATAATTTCTCATTTTACCACTTAGGCATTAATACCTAACTGTTCAAGCTGTCTCAGTCTGGACTGATGTGGTTATATCATCTGGTTATAAAGGTGGGTGGAGTGGAAGCGTACTGACTACAGTGATGGTGAAATTCAAATCCTCAAAGTGCCCAGTGCTCGGCCAGGACTGATAGCGCAGTCAAGGGATTAACTGTCCTCTCCAACACCACTGGACCAGAGGGAGGAACGGAAAGGGAAAGAAGAAAGAGGGAGGGAGCAAATAAAGTAGATGTGCAGTTTCTTCCTGTACATTCAGAGAAAACATGGAAACTGCATACCTGATCCAACGATATGTATGCTGGTATCGATGAAGTCCACGAATTATATATATATATATATATATATATATATATATATATATATATATATATATATATATATATATATATATATATACAGTATATATGCAAGGAAGAAGGAATCTAAGGCTGGCGCAAGAATGTTCCCTCCAAGAGAAACACAAAATAACAGAACCATATTCAAGATCCGTTCATTTCGAGATGCCTTGATACATTGCGTTTAAAAGACTGGAAGTCATAGACAGAGGAGGACAGTTCCAGATTTGACCTGTTGATTATGATGGGTTGGAAGTAACTATTGACTTTTGCATTAGAGGCTCAGACAGAAAAGGAATGAGAGTTTGCTGCCAGATGAGTGCTATGCATCCACCATGGTGGTGAAGGGATGCAAGCAGACAGTTCCGAGAAGCAGCAACCACTGAAGCAAAGATAGAAAAGGGATAGAGATATAACCGTGTGTCGAAGAGAAAAATGTGAAAGGAAGCCAGTAAGAAAAGGAGAGCTAACGAAACGAAAAGCCTATGACTCCACCTTGTTGACAAGAGCTGTACGGTATGTGAGGAGCCTCCCCACAAATGACAGCTGTACACGGCACAGGAGCGAATAAACCCCTGTACAAAATCAACAACTGTGCAGTAGTAAAGTAGGTACGGAATCGGCTTAGCACACCTAATCTCATAGAACCAAGTTTTACAACAGAGGTAATATAGTCTTTCCAGAATAAATCCCGAGAGAATGAAACCGAAGGTATGTTCAAAGATGATGCAGGATTGAGTTGGACACTGATGAAAATTAAAGGATACTCATGCAGAAGATTCTGAAAGGTCGAAAGTTGTAAGAAATGAGTTTTTGTTCATTAAAAACAACAAGATTACTTTCACCCCCAATCAGAGATATGAACCAAGTCAGACATTAGGTGTGCCATAGCCTCATCCCGTGTTTGTTGCAGTAACTGCTAGGATGGATGCTGTGAGAAGCAAATGGAAGGGTGAAGGGTAGAATCATGAGTGTATGTGCGGATAGGATCAGGTATACAACTTAGAAAGTCTTTGATGAATAGAAGGAAGAGACTTGGTGATAAGACTGAGGAACATCACAACTGAAAGCTATAAAACAATGGTGGCCGTCGACAACAGCAGCTATAGACCGATCAGAAAGGAAGCTAGAAATAAGGTGCAGATATAAGGACAGGAACCATAACAGGGAAGTTTGGAAATTAATGCCAGACTTGATCGAAAGCTTTGAGATGTCAAGTTCAATCGCAAAGCTTTCTTCAGTTCCCAAAGGATTGATTTGATATGATTAATTTATTACGCCCGAAGGCGATAAACCTATTACAGTACCATGCGGCCATATGTGAGGTGAGTACAGGGGAACTCGTGCCACGCAGGACCCGCTGTCGAGCTATAACAAATTAACACCCACCAAAGTGTGGATGATGCATGAGAATAACATCTAGGTTATCATCTTGCAACAAATGTTTACAAGTGTCCGCTAATGTGAGTCCATGTGGTATTAAATCAGAGACAAGTGGACATTGCAGGCAATAATGGTCAAGGGTGTTGGCACTGGGTGCGTCACACAGCTTACAGGAGGAGAAATGAGGTGCGTTGCCCTCCCAGCCACATGCCACACAGGTCGGTAGCCCAGCCTGAGACGGGCACACACCACGTTATGACGACGAACCATAAGACCACTGCAACGATATCTATAGGGACGAGAGAGAAAGTGGTCATAATGTTGGATAGACGCACTGTAAGCCCTCTCAGCAGTTCTACGGTGGAGAATAGGGGAGCGGGCTGCTCTCCGTATTATCTGCTTGTAGCAAATGAGGGAGGCATTAGTAGCATCAACAGCGGGCGGATCCAGTCCACAGGCAGTCCTTGCAAGGAGGTCAGCGGTGTTGTTGGCTGTGAGACCAATATGAGAGGGAATCCATAGAAAGTGCACCACCAGCGAACGATCGCGGGCAGTGGCCAATTGATGGAGCATCTGCATAACGAGGTGTTGATATGCAGGCCTGGGAGAGGAGAGGGCATGGAGGGACGGCTGTGACTCACAGATGATCAGGCAGCTGTTGTTCGTCCTTAATAAAGTAACTACATCCAGGAGTCCATATAGTTCGCAATACGTAGAGTTAATCGAGGTTGGCAGTCGACGGCCCAACCAGCCCCCTTGATTCCTAAAGGAGAGTGACCAGGAATCTGAATGGAGCGCCCCTGGCAGGACCCATACTGGCGATCAGGAAAAAGGTTGTGATAGGAAAGGAGCTTAAAAAAACAAATAAGAATAGATTTAGAAACGTTAGAATTACAGGATGTTACAGCGATTGGGCGATAGTTAGAGGGCTGGAAATAGTCAACTTTCTTTGTGAGGGTTTGCGCGACAGCAAACTTCCAGCAAGAAGGAAAAGTACAAGTCGACAAACAAAGACAAATGAGTTTGCCTAGCAAGGTGTAAGCACATAATATTGTAACAGTTCTTCAGGACAACTGAAGGGACCCCATCAGACCCATATGCCTTGTTAGTACTGAGGCCAGTGAGGGTAGAAAGGACAGCAAATGATGGAATTTTAGTGTCAGTCATGAGGAAGTCGTTGTTATTTTTTGGAGGGGAGCTAACCCCCTCCATAAATCACTGGGGAGATCTCGCTCCCCAAATATCGCATTACCGATGACAGTCCGTTGTAAAACATATAGTAATATAGCATAGCTATATCTGCCCTCCTTTCACTATTTCTGAGAATCTTTAATTTCGTGAAGAGGCTGGCCCTCTTAAAAATACTGATTGGAAAATTGTATATCATGGAAGACCTTCGGAGTAACTAGACGAATTCGCCTGGGAAGTTTCATTCAAATCTTTTCCCTATTTCTGATTATTTTTATTTTTGGGTGGGGACCGACCCCCCAAAAATCATTGGGGGTCAAGCTCCCCAAATATTGCATTACTGATGGGAGTCCATTGTACAACACTTACTAAGATACCAAAGCCATATATGTCCTCCGTTCACTGCATCTAAGGATTTTTAATTTGCTGAGGGTGCTGACCCCCCTAGAAATCATGGTTGGAAAATTTTCCAATAACCAGACGAACTCACCTGGGAAGTTTCATTCAAACCCACCGTATAACCTAGGAGAAGTTAAAGCGCACACACACACACACACACACACACACACACACACACACACACACACACACACACACACACACACACACACACACACACACACACACACACACACAGAATCTCGCGCAATGGTATAGGGTGAGATGTCGAAAATGACACCATCCTGCATCTGAGGGTTGATAAAGTACAAAATGAAGGAGAAGACAGACAAATAATATTCCCATCTCCCATCTCCAAAATATTGAAATCCTTTGTGTTTCACTTATCAGTGCCCCCAGCTGGACCTCTCATGTCAGACAACTTGCTAAAACCGCCTCAAAGAAACTTGGATTATTGTACAGAGTCCGCAACTTCTTCACTGACGAGCAGTTAGCTATGATTTATAAGTCATGTGCACTCTCAGCCAGAATACTGCTCACCCTTGTGGAATGGATGTGTAGAGGTTGCACTAAAACAATTAGACAAAATTTAGAACAAAGCTGTTGGAATTATTAATAACCCTGCTGTTATAAATAAACTACCTCCCCTACAAGTAAAAAGGAATATTACCTCCCTTGTATTGTTTTACAGATACTTTTATGGCAAATGCTCGGACGAAGTTGCGTTCATTGTGCCACCTCTCCATGCCTTCCCTATTGATACACGGGCATCTGGTAGTGCTCATGACTGGAATGTCACACAGCCATATTGGAGAACTTCTGCCTATCAGAATTCTTTTTGTTCCCCGAACTGCACCTCTCTGGAACCCACTTCCCTGGAGTTGTTTCCCCCAAACATCAACCTACAGCTGTTTAAGTCCAACTGTTACAGATTTTTTATAAATGGAGGACGCCAGTAATCTGGTGTATGGATTATTTTTGTTTTAATTCATCTGTTTTTTCTTCCTCTGTTCTGTTATAAAAAACAAACATACAAACAAACAAACAAACAGATAGACAGATTGGTAGACAGATAGATAAACCAGTACGGAAGGATGGATGGATGATTGGAGAGCTACCTAGACAGACAGATAGATAGATGGATAGAAATATATATGCTGGTAGATTTATGGATGGACGGATAGACAAATTGTTACACAGATAGACTGATGGCTGGACAAACAGATATAGATGGGTCGAAAGATAATTTGATGTAGATAGACACTGACAGATGCAACTGATTTACCCGCTGGAAAGTAAAGATACCCTAAGGAACTAACTATCATACTTTCAATGAGGAGGTGGTTGCCAAGTCATAAAACGGTGGACTGCTGACACAAAGAAGGCGATATAGAATTTTGCTTAGGTAAGGAAGAGCTTGGCGATTTGACTTTAGTTACAGTAACTTTCCTTTCACTGGAAGCAACTATCATAAAGAAAGGGGAAAAAATGAAACTTACTACCATGAAATTTGTGTTGAATGAGGTGATTCCTGCATGGACGGGGTATTTGCACACAAAGGGTTATTTGGGAGCATGACGCCATTTGTTGCGCATAGAAAGACTGATGGGCCTCAGGGAATGGATTGTCTAGTCAGTGTCCGGTATTTAATACAAAAATTTGAAATATTGGAAATGACAGATAGATGAAGGGACAGATATATGGACGAACAGATGCGATAAGTCTTTCATCACAAGCAAGAAAAATTGAGAGTGGCGTGAGATGTTATTTATTTTACACAGTTAAAATTGAAAAAAAAAAAAAAAAAAAAGCCCCTGCTTTTCAAATATGGTTAATGCCCCTACGAAAAAATAGAAGCAATTGATTAAAAAAAAAAAACTAGAAGAGTTAGCTGCCCTCCTCATTATTGACAGCTGAGGTAAGACTAAAAGAACTGCACAATCTGCATGAGTAGACTGAAGACAACAAGAATAAACTAAGCAAAGAATATGACTAAAATAACTAAGATACTAAATGAAAGACACTATGAGTAAATAACCTAAATGAAAGACAAGAAATAAAGATAGCAAAGAAAGGAGAAGTTGGATGAACTGACTAAATAAAAAAAAAAATGAGAAAGATGACCGAGTGAAGTATTGCATCAGGAATCAGTTGACTAAATGAACGACAACATAGATTAATAAACTAAATGAAAGACCAGGAATATTTACTAAATGAAAGACAACATGACTAGGCAGACTAAATGAAATATAGCATGACTAAATAGACTAAGCAAAGATCATAATAAACATGTTAAGTGAAAGACAACAGGACCAAACTAACTAATTAAAAAACTAGAATTACTGCCTAAATAAATGACATGCCGAGAACTCGAACCCTGAGCTTTTGAAGCAAATCATCGCTCTGTATACCCCCTCCACGCTCTGCACATGGACCCGTAATACAGCCTCCGTCACCTTGCTGACCTAATCAGTTCATCCCACCACCATCATCTTGGCTGGGGTGAGGGACTGAGTCAGATCATTCTTGGTGGAGGTTTTGGGTGGGGGGTGGCATTTGGAGCTGGCCAGGTCCGCGAAGAAAAAAAGGTAAAAAGCTGGGATGAGGAGAGAGAAGCGCTAAGTTGGGACTGAAATGGGTAAGCAGATTGCCCTGCCAGCAGATCAGCACTTAAATCCCGACGGGGGATGGATATTCTGGCCCTATCTAAACCCCTGCTCTCCCTTCCCCTCCCCTCCTCCCAGCTCTTTCGCTTGCCCCACAACCTTATACGTTATTGGCACATTCTCATTGGTTAAGAGCACCCCCTACCACCTCCCCTTGCCACATTATTTATACATATTGACCCCTAAGCTTTATATGGGTGTAATATGCAAAATAAATGATTAAAGAAGAGGCGCTGGTGAGTCATTAAACCAATGAAAATACAAGCCACACACACACACACACACACACACACACACACACACACACACACACACACACACACACACACACACACACACACACACACACACACACACACACATATTCTCGCTGGCTCAGTGGTAACGTTCTCGCTTGCCATCTGGTAGACGGGAGTTTGCGCCTCGCTCAGGTTGCGAAAAGTTTCACTGACGAAGTGGATGGTTACTGTCCCCCTTGAGCAAGGGGACGGGTGTGTGCGTGTGTGAAGGTCACAGCCTTGCCCTTAGATCGGATTATATGAGCTCTCAGCTCCCTTCCGGGAGGGTAAAAGCTGACGATCACGACCATCAAGTGATCCTGACCGACTATGTGAATTATTCACACAGGAGAGAAAGAGAAAGGACAGAGGGAAGGTCGGTGATTCCTGGGATGCTGCATCGGTCCACATCCGTAGAGAGGGGGGAGAGGTGGAGGGAAGGAGGGAGGTGAGAAGGAAAGATGGTTGAAATGAAACTAAAGATAAACTAAGTCGAGCCCATATAACCCTGACCTTTGACCCCTTGACCTTAGTGATTTAATCAGTTCATTTTCTCTTCATATTGTACTACTGACAAAAGTTTGGTCAAAATCCGCTGAGGGGCTCAGGCGATCGCGTACACACCCATATGACCATGACCTTTGACCCATTGATTTTATTGACCTATTCAGTTCATCGTTCCTTCATACTGTATCACTGACAAAAGTTTGGTCGAAATCCGTCGAGGGCTTCAGAAGATACCGCGGCCAAACCCGTGTGATCTTCACCTTTGACCCCTTGACCTTGTTGACCTAATCAGTTCATCATCCCTTCATACGGTACTGTGCCACTGACAAAAGGTTAGTCGAAGAGCTACATTATTCAGTCCAGACATTTACAGCAAGAGGAACCGGTTGATCTTCCCTGAGTGGTGAGCGACTAGCTTGGTAGAGCCAGCAAGATGTAAGGGAGTTATGCCTAACCCCTGAGGTTCGAAAAGACGCTCCAAAACTGAATGAAAACTTGTACAAGACATGATAGGAATCAGGGAGTTAATATATCTTCTCACTTATTTATCCTCTGATTCTTTACCCTCAGTATGTTCAGCCATCTCGAAACCAACAACTTCATGCTCCTGTGACTCACTTTCAGCTGAATCTAATCTTTTGACATTAGCTGGAGCAGAACATTACAGTTGTCACGACCATAAGTGAGTTATTTGTGTCAGAATTAAAACTAATGCTCGTCTGACGTCTGCTTACCCTCAGCTTACTAAAATCGTCTGGTGTTAGCTGCAATAGAAAATTTGATTTGTCCTGAACATGAGAGGAGTAATGGTGTTCCAGTACTGACATTCTCAGGCGCCTATTACTGTCAACTGAATTAAATTACATGCCGCTAGCTGGGGCTGAATGCTAGAGTTGCCTCGACCGTAAAGCTGACTCTTTTTCTTGGCTTTAGTTGCCAGTGAAATTTTCACAGCCTTAATTCACTGGGTCCATCGTTCCTCCATGAAATACCAGTCACACAGCCACACCCACAAACCACCACCGACCCACACACATACACATACCAGCGTCAGTACTTTATATCCCGTGTCTTCAAATTACGGTGCCGGAAATCGTTCTAATGGATGAATTACACCTCACATCATGCTACATCCCACCCCTCCCTCTCCTTCTCACCTCGCTGTGTATACTTGCTCGTCCTCCAATTCAGGTTGAGGGTCCAAGTCGGGTCGAAACTGTTGTCACCTTCTTTATAACCAACTTTTTCCTGTGTAAGTAAAATTCTTCTGGTAGAACTCACATAGTGTAAAATTACGAATAATATTTTTTAATACTAACCACGGCAGATTATATAAATTAAGGAAAAGATTCATGGTAGTGGAGGGGACTAGGAACAATCCCCATCAAACCATTCAGTATATTGACTTTGTATTTTATCTTTTATCTTTTTTTCTGGGGGGGGGGGCAACCCCCAGCCGATTTTATTTACAGGCCCCTGTGACTCACTCTTAGATGAATACAGTTGTTTGGCGTCAACTGGAAAAGAATATAAGAGTTGTCCTCATCATTAGAGGGTAAATCAATTTAGGTGACCCCGTCGTAGTGAAGCAGGCAAATATCAGAATGCAATAACAGATGAAGAGTCCTTGTGAGGCTGTTTGTGTCAGAGAGAGAGAGAGAGAGAGAGAGAGAGAGAGAGAGAGAGAGAGAGAGAGAGAGAGAGAGAGAGAGAGAGAGAGAACCCTTCTTTAATGATATAATCTCGCACCAAATCTCTTCTACTCGCTCTTGGGCTCCCACTCCTCCAGCCACCACTGTCTAGTACAGGCTTGAGTCAATCAGTCACTTTCCTTTCGCTGCACACAGCAGAACGACCTCAGAGTGTTTCTTTTATACTCTCCCCACAACATCAGCATCCACTCCTCACAGTATATCTATCAGCTGAATATAATCGTCCGTCGTATACTGGGATATAACACGATATTTTTCATGCACGGTCAAAATGTGAAGTTTGATTTTTTTTTTTCATAAATATAGATGTGCGAAACTGTATAAGTGAAAGTGAAAGTAAATATGAAAATGTGAGGGATGAAAGTGTGAGGATACTAACCACTAGAAGCAAAGAAAGGAGCAGATGGAAAGAATATTTCGAAAGGCTGGTGAATGGGAGTGGAAAGAGAAGAGCAGTTGTAAACATGTTGGTTTTGGCGGTGTGCAAAGATGGAATACAGTGCTGGGAAACGTAACATTGGCAAAAATGAAGAATGTTGTGATGTGACTGAAGAATGGGAAAGCAGCGAGGGTTGCTGAGGTGTATGCAGTGTAGTGAAGAGAGTGGAATGAAATGTTTGTTTGAGATATGTAAGAAGGCATGGATGAGTGAAACTGTACCAGCAGAGTGGGGAAAAGGCTGTGATTGTACCCTTGTACAAGCATAAAGGAGAGCGAAGTGAGTGCAAAAATCACTGTGGCAAGAATCGGTTGAGTGTTGTAGGAAAGGTATATGAAAGAATTATCATAGAGAAAGTAAGGGACATATTGCCTGGTGAGTGACAAACAGAGTGGCTTTAAGAGTGATAGATGATGTGTGGATCAAGTATTTGGAATAAGACAGATAGTTGAGGAACTGATGAGGAGTGCTAGGTGTTCATGGCATTTATGGAGATGGGAAAAACGTATAACAAGGTAAGCAGAGAAGTACTGTGAAGGGTGTCGCTAATGTATGGTATAGATGGTAAGCTGGTATGGTGTTAAGAGCCTTTGCAAGGGTATGGAAATATGCATAAGGACATGTGGTCATCAAAGTGAATGGCTCAAGATCAGTGTTAGAGTGAGACAAGGTTGTGTGATGTCCACGTGGTTGTTCAGTGTACTGTACAGTATATATGGATGATGTTCTGGGAGGTAAAAACATGAGTAATGAAGGGAGAGATGACGCTGGTAATGAATGGTGAAGGATGGAGTATATTAAATCTATATTTATGATGAATACGATGCAGTGGTAGTTGCGAACAGCGGAAAAGAACTTGACAGACTGGTGCAAGGTATTGTAGATGTCTGTGAGCACTGTGTTTTGAAGTTAAATGTAGATTAAAGTGATGGTTGTTGAGAGAGCAGGAGATTCCCAGGGTGCTGATACGATGAATGGAGAGAGACTTGAACTGGTGAGGGAGTTTTATGTACATGGGCGCACTGATGGAAAAGAGTGGTAGATGTGCAAAGGGAGTGGGAAGTGGAGTGGCACAGGGAACGAGCATGGCTGATGCTACGAATGCCTTAATAAGAATCAGAGGTCTGAGTGTGGCGGCTGTGAGAGGTTGACATAAAGGACTTTTAGTACCTGCCGTAACATATGGGTCTGAGACTATGGTGTGGCATGGAAATGCAGAGTAAGAGCAGTGCAGATGAGACTGTTAAGATGTGTGTGGAGTACAGAGAGTGAATATGATAAGGCTTCATGTAATTCATGAACGATGCGGAATAATGTCTGTGGACACGAGAGCTGAAGAGAGTGTGCTTTGATGGTATGGCATGTGGAGAAAATAGGTGCGAATGGAGTGGTGAAAGGGGTACATCTGAGCGAATTTGAAGGTGAGAGGAGACATGATAGGCCTAGAAGAAAGTGGATAGATATGGTAAACGAGTGCGTGAGAAAAAGTTGTATAGGCACTAACGAGGCAAAGGAACTGACAAGTAATCGAGCTAGCTGGATGGATTTTGTGCGGAGGAGTGTATGACCAGAGTTGTGCACCTCCTTTAACTTGACAGTCGTTTGACTGACTCTGCCAGATAAGTGAGTGTGAAGGTACTTTTTTTTTTTTTTTTTTTTAATGTTTCAGTTGGAGCCAGGATTCCGGGCCCTTGAATGGCGAGCGAATGGGAGTGTGGCTGATTCAGTGAAGCACTCTTTCGTTAGTCTTTCATTCTATCAATTTTATTTGGCCCTCTGGACGTACCTCATCCTACTCTGGGGTGAGAACAGAGGTCTAGATGATGATGATATCTCGAGTATAGAATGGTCGACCGAGGTTACGATGAATATAATGCAAAATAGGATATTCGAGGCGAAATATATTATGTGCAAGAAATAATAACTCAGCTTTTGTTCTGCGTTTATAACTTTTTGAGCTACAGGAGTTAAATACAGCCGTCTCTGTCCACCTTACTAGCAGGGGCTCCCCTAAACTAAATAAAATAATTTGAAAGCTTCAGTAACCTACGAAAAAGGTCATCGTATTAATTATATAAAGGTGGTTCACTACTGTGTGTGTGTGTGTGTGTGTGTGTGTGTGTAAAACTTGGTCTCAGTTTATTCGGCACTTTCTTTGCAGCAAGAATAAAAAAATCAAAACATAGGTGATCACAACACCCTAGATGGGAGCCATGTAATGAAATCCGTAACCCGAGAAAACTGAACATTATTTTTTATGAAGAATATTGAGCACCTTCTCCATATGTGTAAAGTGACGAGGAACCAAAAAGTTTATTCTCAAATTATTCTTTAACTGGAAGGATGGAAAAACTGCAGAAAAAAGAGACGGAAAAAAAAAAAAAAAAAAAGCACAGAAACAAAAGAGCACTTGGGATGGGAGGAGATTCTGAGTTCTGTTCCCATTACTACATTCCATACAGGCCTCGCAAAACGTCTGTAGCTGGTGGAATGTAGTAATGTAGTAGTTTGTAGCTGGTGGAATGTAGTAATGTAGTAGTTTGTAGCTGGTGGAATGTAGTAATGTAGTAGTTTGTAGCTGGTGGAATGTAGTAATGTAGTAGTTTGTAGCTGGTGGAATGTAGTAATGTAGTAGTTTGTAGCTGGTGGAATGTAGTAATGTAGTAGTTTGTAGCTGGTGGAATGTAGTAATGCAGTAGTTTGTAGCTGGTGGAATGTAGTAATGTAGTAGTTTGTAGCTGGTGGAATGTAGTAATGTAGTAGTTGTAGCTGGTGGAACGTAGTAATGGGTAGAGATCACTGAATCTCCTCCCTTTTCAAACGCCCTCTTGTTTCTGTGCTTTTTTCATATCTTATTTATGAAAATTTTCCATCCTTACGTTTTAACACCCATTTTAGACGAAAAAATTTGTTTTCTGTTTGACCTTGTTATGGAAGCAAACAAACAAATACACGTTAGCTATACCGCGTACTGATGGAGTAAGCAAAATTCTCGCTTGAAATGGTACAACAGGAACCCTTGAAGTTTTACATATTCTAAGGTGTCTTGAGTGCTACAGAATTTTCTTATGCTGTTGCCCCACTGCTGCTCTACGCATGAAAAGAAACATCCACGGTTGTTAAGAAAGGTTTCGGTGAATAACACTTTCATGCACGCCGTTTCGTTTTTGCGACCTGATTTCACGACTGACGAAGTTTAGCGGGGCTTGGTAAGTAGTTCTGAATAAATAGTGAAGGTCTTTTTGTCCGTACTGCTATAGCTGAATTTCATCAGCATGTTGGTGCGTACTACCATATTACTTATGTTCGTGGCGCCATTCCGAAATTACGCCACCCTCACCTAATATCGCCACCGCGTTTACGAATAATATTTTGTAAACTACAGTAGTGATTACGATTACTTCTGTCTGTTTTTCACAGTTAAGAATTAATTATCTACATGTATTAACCTGCTTATTTATTTATCTAGCTATGACCATCGATATCTCCATTTATCTATCTCTGTACGTATATATATAAGTATGCATGTACTGTATGTACAGTATAACTATATTTTTTCATATGCAACAAAAAAGGAACCAAAGGCTAGAAACCCGATAATTGTTCCCTCAAAAAAATAATAATAATAATAAAAACAATATAACAGAGAGCCAGATTCAAGGTCAGTTCATTTCCAGACGACTGGACACACTGAGTTTAAAAGTTTGGAGGTCATAGGCATTAGGAAGTACAGACAGACGAATATAGTTCCAGAGTTGACCTGTTGCATGCATGAAGGACTGGGATGAACCTTGTATTAGAGCATTGTGCGGAAAATAGATGAGAGTTTGTTGCTATACGGGTGCTACGCGCTCGCCGTAGTGGTGGAGGAATGCAAGTAGACAGTTCAGAGGAGCAGTGACCAATGAAGCAGCGATAGAAAAGAGATAAAGATGCAACAGTGAGGCGGAAAAAGAGAGACTGAAGGGAGACAGTAAGAGGAAGAGAGTTAATGAAGCAAAAATCCTTTGACTCCATCTTGTTGAGAAGAGCTGCATGTGGAGAGTCCCCCAACACGTGAGAGTTGTATTCTACACAGGAGTGAATAAAACCCGTTTGTAGAGTCAACACCTGTGCAGGGGTAAAGAAGGCACGGAGTCGGCGTGGCACACCTAATTTCTTGGAAGCTGATTCTACAAGAAGGGTATAATGACTTTTCCAAGATAAATTCCGGGAGAATGAAACCCCAAATATGTTAGAATATGATGCAGGATGAGCTGGGTATTGTTAAAAATTAGAGGATATTCCTTTGGTAGATTTTGACGAGTCGAAAGATGTAAGAACTGAGTTTTTGACGCTTTAAAAACAACATTTTCATTACCCCAATCAGCAATATGAGCCAAGTCAGGCACTGCGTGGGCATCAGCCTCATCCCTTGTTTGTTGAAGTGACTGCTGAGATGGACGCTGTGGGAAACGGATGGAAAGGTGAAGAGTGGAGTCATCAGTGTATGAGTGAATAGGGCCAGATGTACAGCTTAGAAAGTCACTGATAAATAGAAGGAAGAGAGTTGGTGATAGGACTGAGGCCTGGGATACACCACTATTGGTAGCTTTGGGAGAAGAACGGTGGCCGTCAACAACAGCTATACAACGACCAGAAAGGAAGCGAGGGATGAAAGCACATATAGAAGGATAGAAGCTGTAGTAGGGCTGTTTAGAAATTAAAGATTTATGCCAGACTGGTCTGAAAATCTTTGAAATGTCAAGTGCAATGACAAAACTTTCGCCAGTCTCGAGACGATGATGACCAGGAGTCTGAAAAGAAGGTGAGAAGATCGCCAGTGGAGAGTTCGTGGCAGAACCCATGCTAACGATAGGAATGTTATGATAGGGAAGGTGCTGTAACTTTTTTTTTTTTTTTTTAATAGATTAAAAAAAAAAATTTAGATATGCAATATGCTAAAGAAATTGGGCGATAGGTAGAGGGCTGGGAATGGTTACCCTTCTTTGGAACAGGCTGAATGATAGCAAACTTCCAACATGAAGGAAAGGTACAAGTTGACAAAGACGAAAAAGTTTACCCTGGCAGGGTGTAAACACAGAAGCACAGTTCTTGAGGACAACAGGAGGGACGCCATCAGGTCCAATTACCTTGATAATATTGAGGCCAATGATGGCACAACACACATTAATCAAAGAAATTTTAATGTCAGTCATGAGAAGGTCAGAGGGGGAAAGTAATAGAGGAACAGCACCGGAATCATTTAAGGTGGAATTGGAGGAGAAAGTCTGAGCGATGTGTTCTGCTTTATCAGTAGGAGAAACAGCTACAGAGTCATCAGAACGGAAAAGAGGAGGGAAGGATGATGAAGTAAAGTTGTTAGAAAGGTTTATGGCAAGGTGCTGTATGGAGCGGGAAGAAACAGAGATGGAGAGTTGAGAGCATTTAGTGCGTATATGCATATATGTTTGTATATATGTATGTGTGAATGTATGTTACTTTTCTCTATATTTCTCTATATCCAGCAAGTGATGACTGCAACTAAAGGACCTCCATTATTTTGTCCCTACACATTAACGACCCCCTCCCCCCTCGCACGACACCGCACCATCCCTCGGTCTACCTTTTCTCCCAGCTTTCTCCGTCTCATAGACTCTCACAGTCAGTCTCTAGCGTCGTTAATTTATTGTAGTTATTGTTTCCCAATAGTAATTCATTCAGTTTCCCATTGTTTGGGGGAATTTACTAATAATTTTTAATTTCTATCTTATCTATTCACCTGTTAAGTATTAGTGTAACTCATATATATCGCCGTCAACACACACACACACACACACACACACACACACACACACACACACACACACATGAAACCCCTCCCTCCACCCACACAGTCACAATTATATACAAAATTCTCTCTCTCTCTCTCTCTCTCTCTCTCTCTCTCTCTCTCTCTCTGTCCTTCACAACAGCCACCACACAATCCCCCTAACAAGTAAACTTCGCCTGTCCCCAGCTTACACAATGAAGTGCCGGCATGAATGATAGATATAGCTTGTGTAGTACTTGGAAAATTAATTGATTATCATCTGAATATGCATCCGGTAACAATATCAGCCATAAATTGTCGTACGAAACCTATCTATGACATACTTATGTAAGCATGTTTGACGACAAGGGGGAAAAAAATCATCAAACATTTCTACAGTCCATCGTCCGTGGCGTCAAATTGTTTCGGGCCAACTCTGCACCGATTCTTTTTTCACCTAGTGTACAAATGTATATATTAACACACACACACACACACACACACACACACACACACACACACACACACACATAGATAGATAGATAGATAGATAGATAGATGGATATATATAGATAGATAGATTAATAGATAGATAGATATATATATATCATAATCACCATCCGGACCTTCTTTCCCACCCTAGGGCAGGGTGAGAAGTAGCATGGTCCAGCCAGCCCAAATTTGCCCAGTTCAATGGGCCACGCTTCCATTTACTCATCATTCATGCCCCCGGAATCCTGGCTCTATCGGATACGCCAAAAACATTGACCACGTTCTGTAGCTTCACATAAATATATCCGGTAGAGTCAATCCGGACGTTGCCATGTTAAAAAGGGGTGCCAGATCTATGATCATGCACTTCTCCTCACACCATTCATCCAGCCATGTCGATCTCTTGTCAGTTCCCTAGCTTCACCGACTTCCAAACCTCTCTTCCTCACACACTCATCCACCATATCTATCCCACCTCCTTGGCCTACCTCGCCTCCTCCCGCCTTCAAATTCGCTCAGATATACCTTTTTCACCACTCTGTTGTTATCCATTCTCTGCACATGACCATACCATCTCAGTACACTCTCTTCAGTTCTGTGAGCACCACCTTCCTCACTCCATATCTTTCACTAATCACATTATTTCGTATCCTGTCCACCCTCTGTACTCCACATACATTCCTTAGCAGTCCCATCTCCACTGCTCTTACACTTGACTTTTCATTTTCATGCCACACCATAGTCTCACATCCGTATGTTAAAGCTGACACTAACACTCCTTCATGTAAGCCTCGTGCAGCTGCAACACTCAAGCGTCTGTTTCTTATCAAGGCCTTCATTGCACCAGCTACCTTTCTTCCTTGTATCACTCTACTTTCCACTTCCTTTGCACATTTTCCTATTTTTTATCATTGTACCCAGGTATATATATATATATATATATATATATATATATATATATATATATATATATATATATATATATATATATATATATATATATATATATACCATAAGTCGTTGCAAGTCCAATTCTGAACAAAGGCCTCATCTAACCTTATCCACGAATTCCTTGACCGACCCAATCTCTGCCATATTTTTCCCATAAACTTCTCTCTCGCACCTCTCCACTTCTTGTCTGGCCTTTTCCTGCTTCACTTAGCAGCCGTGGCTCAGTGGGTTAGAGCGCTCCGCTCTGACCGAAGGGTCGGAGGATCGAATCCACCCAAGGGTCATTGGTAGACATCAGGAAGGGCATCCGGTCATAAAATGCTACACGCTCCAAACCAAAGTCCCCTACCCAGGGGCAACGCCTTAGCCCTTATCCAAGAAAGGGGTACCTGGCGTAAAACTCACTATTTCTTTAGTCCAGTTAGCCTCTTCCTTCATCGGTTATCTCTTATTCATGCTACATGACCTCCCCACCTCCATTTCTGTTCTTTTATAACTTCTATAATATCTTTGGCTTTAGTCTGCTCTCACTCAAGTCGATTTCTCCCTGTCTTTTAAAGATATTCCCAGCACTAACCTTTCTATTACTCCCTGAGACCGGATGAGGTGATTTTTCATCGATTTTGTCAGTTTCCAGGTCTAATAACCGTACGTCATAGCTGGGATTATACTGTACATTCGTTATATACTTTTCATTTCATACATACTGACAAGCTACCTTTCATAATATATTTGTGTTTACGGAAAGCTTTCCATCCAATTGTAATGAGTCTTTATTTCGCTCTCATGGTCTTTTGTTAAGGTTAGTATTTCCCCCAAGTAACTGTACTCCTCGACTTTAATAATTTCTTCGCTTATTCTGATGACGCTCTTTGCTGTATTTGGGTTAAAAATTACTTTAGTTTTACTCAGGTTCAATTTTAACCCTACGTGTAGAGCGTCTCTGCTCAGATCATTTAACATTTCTTGGAAAGTCTGCCGTTTTTAAAATAGAACAATATCATCTGCAAAAGTTAAATGGTTTAGGTTTTCTCCATTTATGTTTACTCCTTTGTTCTCCCAGTCTAGCGTCCTGAAAATACTTTCTAGGGATGCCGAAAATATATTTTAGTGAAATTGCATCTTCCTAGCGCACACACCCTTCTTATGCTTAATATTTTTCCAAGTCTTTTTATAATTTAACTATAGCAGTTCCCTCTTTATATATGTCTTCTAGCAGTTTTACAACGTTTTCGTTCACTCCTTGTTCCCACCATATAGTTATAATTGCTATGTGCTCCACTGAGTCAGAAGCCTGTTCGTAAACAACAAAACCAAAGCACAATGGTTTATTATATTCTGTAGGGTGCGAATGAAGAAGTGAAAGAGAGAGATTGTCCAGGTGCTTGAGGATGCAAAAGTGGATGCATGTGAGATAACTGAGACAAAATGGAGAGGTGAGACGGTGAGAGAATGGGAGTATGGACGGGGTATATGTGCAGAAGTAGGTGAGAACGAGGGGGCAAAAGAAGGAGTTTCAATTGTTGTGTGCAAGTGATGGAAGGAGAATATAAGAGAGTGTTGATCCGTCGGCTCAAGGATTGTGCGGGTAAGGTTGGAAGTTGGGCGACTGTGTGTGTGAATGCGCCAACACAAGATCGTACAAGTACAGTGAAAGAAGAGTTCTGGACAAGTGTGGAAGTGTGCATTGAAAGGATTCAAGGGAATGAGAGAGAGTTTTTTATTGAAGACATGAAGGGAAAAGTAGGGAATGTGAAGGTTGGTGGAGTAGTTGGTGAGGGTGGTGTGCCTGCAGCAATGGATGAAAATGGCAGTGTTCTGGTGAACATTTGTGCAGGGAGGAGGTTGGTGATAGGCAATACCCTCTTTAGACACAAAATGATCCACAGGTATACGTGGCGAGTGATGAGAAGGGAAGGTGGTGAACTGAATGTTGGAAGGCAATGATTGATTGTGTGTGTGTGGATGATTAAATGAGAAGGTGTTTAATGGATGCAAGAGCATACAAAGGGGGAGTGGACTTTCTGACCACCACTTGGTCGTGGTGAAAGTCAAGGTCCAAATGAAATGGAGAAGGAGGAGAAGGGAAGGACAGGAGGAAGTAGTCCATACAAGGAAAGTAGAAAGGTTGCAAGAGGTTGGAAAAAAGGCAGAATATAAGAAAGAAGTGGAGGAGCGGAATATAAGAAAGAAGTGGAGGAGCGGAATATAAGAAAGAAGTGGAGGAGCGACTGTGTAATTATGATTTGGAGCAGATGGGGCATGTGGAAGGTGTGTGGAAGATATTCACAGAAGAAATCTTTGCAGCATGTGAGGTGGTGTGTGGGGTGAAGAAAAGACGAAAGGGAGTGCATGGAGCAGCATGGTGGAAGGAGGAGGTGAGACAGGGTGTGGTGCAAAAGTAGAAAACATATTGCGAGTGGATAACAAACAGGGACGTGGAGGAAGTTGAGAGACAGAAGGGAGGGTTATATGCAGAAAGGAGGAGAGAGGTGAAAAGATGTGTAAGAGAGAATAAGAAGAGAGTGGATGAGGAATTTGGAAGGAATTTGAGTGTAAAGTGGAAGGAATGTAAGAAAATGTTCTGGAAAGAGGTAAAGAGAGTTAGACAGGGTGTTAAAGTAATTAGTCGGGGAGTGAAAAATAAAAATGGGGCCGTGGATGACTAGTGGAGAAGGGAGAAAAAGTGAGAGGATGGAAAGAACACTTTAAGGAATTGTTGAACATAGAGAATGAAAGTAATGCGAGTATAAGTGGCTGGGAAATAGCTGGGAGAAGGCGGGAGGTGGGAAGAAAGGAAGGAACCAGTAGGATGGAAGTAGTGGAGGCAATGAAGAATGTCAAAATGGGGAAAGTCCCAGGAATTGATGGAGTGTGTGGTGAAATGCTGATGCAAGGGGGAGAGATAGTAATAGAATGGATATGGATGATGTGCAGATTGGCCTGGGGGGAAGGTAGAGTCCCGGAGGATTGGAAATCGGGTATAACTATTCCCCTGCACAAAGGAAAATGGGAAAAACAAATGTGTGGCAATCATAGGGGCATTTGTCTTCTTGGTGTAATAGGAAAAGTATATGGTAGGATACTTATTATCCGAGTTATGGAAATAACAGGAATTAGTGGAAGAAGAACAGGGAGGTTTTAGGAAGGGAAAAGGTTGTGTAGATCAGATATTCATTCTTAGGTCATTAGTGGAAAAGTTTCTAGAAAAAGAAAAGAAGTTGTATGTGGCCTTCATGGATTTGAAGAAAGCATATGACAGGGTGGGTAGACAAGGATTGTGGAAAGTATTAAAGATATATGGAGTAGATGGGAAGTTGTTGAATGCCGTGAAGAGTATGTACGAGGGTGCTAAAGCTGCAGTGCGTGTGGATAATGAACTGAGTGAATTTTTCTATCTGAATGTTGGACTGAAACAGTGATGAGTCATTTCCCAGTGGTTGTTCACTCTGTAAATGGATGGGGATATAAAAGAGTTACAAGGAGGGCAGTGGATGTTAGAGCGACCCTAATAAGAGAGAGCAGTGTTTGGAAACTCCCTGTACTGTTGTTTGCAGATGATACTGTATTGTTAAGTGAAGACGAAGGGGAACTGCAAGGCTCGGTGAATGAGTTTGGAAGTGTGTGTAAGAAACGGAATCTAAAGGTGAATGTAGGGAAGAGTTATGTTATGATCTTTGAGATAAATGAAGTCACTGGATGTACAGTGAGGCTGGATGAGGAGGAAATCGAAAATGTGAGTGTGTTTAAGCACAGTGTGATGAATAACGATGGAAGTTTAGAGGGTGAAGTGCTTGAAAGGGTGCAACAGGAAAGAAAGGTTGCTCGTTCTTTGAAAGCAGTGACAAGGAACGGTGAAGTGAACAATGAAGGAAGAAAGTCACTGCATGACAGTATTGTGATACCTACTCTAACGTATGGCAGTGAAGTTTGGACCTTGCTGGAAGGACACAAATCAAGAGTGGGTGCAATGGAAATGAGTTATTTGAGAGGAGCATGTGGAGTTACATGGAGAGACATGCTAGCAAATAAGGAAGTGAAGAAATGCTGTGGTGTAGATGTGGATGTGATAGAAAGCGTTAGAGAAATACATTGAGGTGGTTTGGCCATGTGGAGAGGATGGAGAACGAGAGACTAACGAGGAAAGTGAGTGAGGTGGAGGGGGGAAGAGGGAGGGGGAGGCCGGGAATGAGATGGAGGGATGGAGTGGAAAGGTATAAGAGAGAGGGGTGTGAGCTAGGAGCAAATCAGTGAAGTGGCATTGGACACTGCGACATGGAGGCGATATTTTTGTGGCCACCCCTTACAGGATTGAGACGTCTGGCAATATATAGATAGATAGATTTCTTAATTATCTGATGTACTCTGTGCAGATGATAAGTAACCGAATACCCGTTTCAGAATCCTGTCTGCTCACGAGGTCGTTTTTCTTCCAGATTTGTTATTCTGTTCACAAGGACTTTACTGATGAGTTTGTAAATAGCTTGCAACAAGCTTATGGGTCGATAGTTACTGAGATCTTTTGAGTTGCCTTTCTTATAAAGCAAAAAATAAAAAATAAAATAAAATAATAAAGAAAAATAATGCTGCATTACACCATGTTATGGGAATTTTCTTTTTCTTTATACATTGAGTAAATCAGTTCGAGAGACTGTTATGTACTTCTACTCCTGCACCCAACAGTAAATCTGCTATTATTCCAGTTTCTCCTTGGGTCTTCCCTCTTTTCATACTTTTCAGAGAAATGTTTACCTGGTCTGGTGTTACCTTAGATATTTCACTTGAGTCAATTGACAAGTTACCTGCTGGTACTACTGTATTGTCTTTGATGCACACACTAATTCAGGGTAATATTCTTCAACTCTCTTCACTATCTTAACTCTGCATTTAATGACTTCACCGTTTTTGTGTTTCAGTAATATAATTTGCTGCTTTCCTAGTCCATTTTACTTCGGACCTGTTTCAAAGTTTTTTATCCTTTTTTGATGGTTTCTTTCGTCTGATCCATGTTTCTCTTTCCTTTTTCTTCTCTCTGTCTCTTGTTGACAAGCTTATTTAAGTCCGCTCTTTCATATTCATCTTTCATTGTTTTTATTTTCATCTTCTTTTCATGAGCTCGAGGGTCATTTTTGAATACTTGTTGGCTTTGGTTGTATTAGCTTTCCCGTTTACCTCCGCTGATTCTCTTAGCACTTCTGTTCGTCTGTCATTCAGATTATCAGTGTCACACTCAATATTGAGGCTGAAAACAGTTCGTGATTTCTAACTGAAAGGCTGCTTTGTTTTCGCCTACTTTTATTGGGCATATCTTTTTATTTTTAATCAGCTTCTTTCTTTCACTTCCGAAATTGAATCTGACTGTGCAACCCCCCATTCTGTTGTCACTTCCAATATTAACTTTGTCGATAACGGTGACATTTGTGCTCGTGTTATTCTTATCTGCTACAAAGAAGTCGGTTTCGTTCTTTGTTTCTCCATTTGGATTTCTCCAGGTCCATTTCCCCCTTGCTCTTACGTCAAAGATTGTGTTCATTACTCTTATGTTATACATTTCAGCAAACTTTACCACCATTTCACGTCTGTCATTCCATTATCCTATTCCGAATTTTCCCATACACACTTTTCCTTTTTTCGATCAACAGCTTTTGCACTGGTCTCCCATGAGTATAGTATATGTGGTCTTTTCTTCCATAATCTGACTGATGTCGTGATAAAATGTTCTAATTCTTCATCTGAGCTTTGAGAAGTTGGTGCATATACAGTACTCGTATTACTTTTAGAGTACATCTTTTGCTAAGTCCAGATACAATGCATGTTACTCTGTCAAACACAGTGGTGAATTTAACAATGTCCTGTGCAAGATTTCTATTAATTAGAAATCTTACACCATCAACTTTTACATTATGCCTTCCTCTGTAATAGAATAGGTGGTTGCTGTCTTGGAGCTGAATCAATTTTTCTTCTTTTCTGTGGATCTCATAACACCTACAATATCCCAGCTATATAATGTTATCTAAGTCAGTCATTAAGGTATCAAGTTTGCAATCTTCTGAGAGGCTTCTTACTTTGTGTGTATAGATCTTCCTGGATTTCAGTTTATTTAATGTCCCTTTCTCTGATTTGCCAAGAAAGTGCCTACTCACTTTCGGTGGTACACTGCCCGTAAGCAAAGAAGGCAGTGCGGTTGGGGCCTTTAGTAGAGGATGACCCAACAGGAACGCCCGTCAAATAATTTGCAATAGAATTCATGTTTGTTTGGGTGGATTGTGGCAAATAATCTCACCTCCCTGCCAAGTAGTTTCTGGTGAGATGTAATTTATGTGCCACTTTATTCAGTATAATCAGTGGAGCCCTATACTGTACAGTATATCTGTAGAGACTTAAATGGTTCGCGTTGTCTAGGAAGGTACCTTGTATATCTACAAGGCCTTCCCCTACCCGCCATCGGGGGCACGCCAGGTATCAGTGGGATCACGTAAGTGATATAATTTGTCACCAAAATCAATTATGTATAGACACAGGAGTGAAGTACAGAGCTCAGAATTAGCATTAGCAATTAGAAAAACATAATCAATGAAAGAAAAGCATTCGGTAGCCGAATGCTAATCGCCTGCCAGAATATGCTGTTGGCCAAGTCCAAGATTTAGGCCACATCTTGATACCCTGAGGGTTTCATGTTGATAACTCGAGCCTTTCATGAGATATAGTGGTGTTAAATGCGGGCAATAAATACCAGCTGGCTTTTGGCAGCCATTTTGGGGGCCTTGACCTTGACCCCGAGTACCCATATTTCAACTCGGTTAAGTTTTTGGACATATCTTGATACCCTGAAGGATCATGTCGATAGCTCAAGCCGTTCATGAAATATAATGGGAACACACACACACACGCACAGAGAGAGAGAGAGAGAGAGAGAGAGAGAGAGAGAGAGAGAGGGGCAGGCAAAAACATTATTGCTCCGCGTTCTAAAGGCGGGCTATAACAAGAGAAATACCCAACTTCAGAATGTATCCCACCGTGGTAAGAATATTGCCTTATAACTTGTGAGTCTTAATGAGTTAGGAAAAAAAAAAAAAAACAGTGGAAGGATGAGATAAAGAGAGAGTGAATTCTGGGAGAAGTAATAAGTGTTGGGGCTAAAACGAACAGGCACAGGAAGAAATTTTATTGAGGTATAGTGCCATCACAAACAGACACAAATACAAACGAACGTGTACAATACACGTATGTAGGAGGTGATGGTGGTGTGGATGGAGCAAAGGACTGTGGCGTAAGAGGACGAGAGATCAATCCGAGGCTGGAACAGGGAACAGTTCGTGGAATTACATTGTGCCGATGCAGCCTTGTATACCAGTAACGTCCTGTTCTAGTTTACTCGATTTTATTCATCTTAAGACGTGCCTCTCGTAATGCAGCGGGTAAGTGAAGGCCAACCATTATAATTCGAAATGCCTCTCTAAGACTGAATACAGTCACCTCTGAATATCACTTGTATAATACAAATATTTTCAGGCTGTTCCATGAATGCATAGCTACTTGGTTTTGTGTGTGTGCGTGTGTGTGTGTGTGTTTATATGTGTGTTTATATGCATGGAATTTTGTGTGTATATGTGTAGGTATGCATGTGTGTTCTGTATGTTTATACTTGCATGTGTCTGTGTGTTTCTATGTGTATGTGTTTATAAAAATTTGAATGTACAGATATGTGTGTAATTGTGTATTTGTATGTGTACATGTCTGCGTGTATTTGTATATGAATTGTGTTTTATGTGTATGTATGAGACATGTGTTTGTACGTGCATGTAAGTCGGAACATTAAAAAAAAGAATACAAGAATATCCATGACTGAGTTTCTCTCCCTCTCTCTCTCTCTGTTTTATATATATATATATATATATATATATATATATATATATATATATATATATATATATATATATATATATAATGAAGAAAGGAAATAATAAAACAATAGAAAAGAGGGCCAAATTCAAGATCCGTTCATTTCGATACATATATATTGTTACGGAACAGAGAAAGATAATGTACACTTTAAGTGAGAATACTAAAAAATCACTACTGTCCCGTAAAGTTCTAGGTTCAAAACAAAAGAGTTAGATAAAATTACAAGTTAAAGTTTAATGCACAAACTAACAACAAAACATTCAGGACTCATAAGGATAATGTAATGGCAAAAAACAGGTTAAATATATGGTTAACTGCAATAGCCTCTATTAACACGAAATTAGCAAGAGTAAATTTATCTAAGTCAGCCCTGATAAAATGAGATACCAGATAATACTCAGTGAATGCCAGATAAATTATTACAGATACAAACTATTATCAAAAATGACTGACATAAAACCCAACATTAATCAAAAACCTCACTAGGTCTAAGAATTAACCTTATGCTACACAGTACAAGAAAAAAAATGCAATAACACTTATACTCAAATTACACACAGCTGCTAGATGGTTGGAGACTTCCTGAGAAACTCACAATAATAACTGTACAGGGGAGGACAGAGATGTGAACAAAATGAGGAGCAGATCTAAGTGGCAATGATGCAAAGACTGAGCTCATTATATAGGGGCCAGCAGAGCTTGATACAACTTGTAAGAAGGACGCGCAAATGAAGCCATGGGGACAAAGAGCTGAAAATCCCATACTGAACTCCAAAAATGACGACTTTACTATAACGGTAGAAGGGGGGGACTGAGGCAGAACACGCTCGTGATCAAACATGCAGCATACTGTGCGTTAAAATTACACAAAGGATGATGAAATCATAGGCTATGTAACACCTCCCCACAAAGAAAAAGAAATTTACAATGGAAATTTCTTATTACTCTAAAACAATCTGTATATGGCATTACAGAACATGCAAAAGTCTTTCCTAATGTTACAAAACATGAGATCTCCCTAGCACGTTCAGTCATAGGTACTTGCCAGTATCCTTTTAACAAATCAAACTTACTTATGTACCTAGCCTTTCCGATCTTGTCTATGCAATCTTCCACACGAGGGAGAGGGTAAGTGTCTGTTTTAGTTATCTGATTAACACGTCTGTAGTCAATGCAAAGCTGCTGTGACCCACCTGACTTAGGGACCAGAGTGACAGGAGAACTCCACTCGCTCTGACAGGGCTCAATCATCTTGTGGTCCAACAGGTAGCCAAGCTCCTTCTGGATGAGAGGAACTTTCACTGGGTTCACACGGTAAGGAGGCAATTTAATTGGCTTTGCGTCTCCAACATCGACATCATGCATCAACACAGTGGTTCCTGGAGTGGCACGGATTGCGGGTACTCCTGCAGTAATGCCGAAAACTCCAGCCTTTCCTTGGGAGGTAGATGAGAAAGCGTAGTCTGGAGATCATTCATGATATCAGGATTCTTCCCCAAACTATCACTCAGGCTCATACTGCATGGGAGAGCTCACTTGCAGACTCGGGTGGAACAGCTACAGTGCAGACTGGATTATTTTCGCCCCGCCTGTGATATAACTTTAGCATGTTGATGTGACAAAGTTGCTTGTTCTTTCTACGATCTGGCGTGGCGATGACATAGTTGACATCACTGAATGGAAGACCTTTATCCCAGTCTTTCTGATGTTCCAAACAGTATTTCTTGAGCATCGATTTGAGTGTTTGATGATATCTCTCCAACGCTCCTTGGGTCTGGGGATGGTAAGCTGAAGACGTGATCTGGGTGATGCCCAACTCTTTCAGAGACTGCTTGAAAACGTTTGACATGAAATTACTTCCCCGGTCTGACTGTACCTCCTTGGGCAGACCAAACTTTGTGAAGAACCCTAGCATTTCCTTAACCACGTTCTTTGCTGAGATATTTCTAAGTGGAATGGCTTCAGGATAACGAGTAGCCATATCAATCAGGGTCAACACATAAGAAAATCCTGAAGAAGTCTTAGGAAGAGGGCCCACAATATCCACCAACACACGGGTGAATGGCGCCTCAAAAGGAGGAATGGGAACTAGAGGTGCAACCTTTTCGGTCTGATTACACTTCCCCACAACTTGACAGGTGTGACAAGACTTACAATACCAGGAAACATCCCTGAAGATACCTGGCCAGTAGAAGTATTTCAAAATGCGTGCCACAGTCTTCCTCACTCCAAGGTGTCCTGCCAAACTGGAATCATGAGCCACTCTAATGATATCCTGCCTACAAACACGAGGCATGACAACTTGATGTACAACCTCCCATTCACAATCGGCTGATGCTGTTGGGGGTCTCCACTTCCTCATAAGTACTCCTGACTTTACATAATAACAAGTAGAAGCACCGGCTGACTCTTCTTCACTGTAAGCAGAGTTAGCTAGACCTTTCAACTCAGGGTCAGCAACCTGCAACTCAACCAACTCTTGACGAGACAAATTATCAACACTACGGGGTACTGCCTTATCTGGTGAGTGGTCCAAATTAGCAAGAAAAGTGTCAGCTAGGATAACATCATCATCATCATTATCCTCTAAATCACCAGTAACTTTAGACTTAGCCCTAGTGACAGCACATGCAGGGAACACATCAGGGACATCACAATCCTGGGACACAGCCACTGGCTCACTAGACAACTGAGGTGCTGGACACACTTGACTTCCACCAATATCATTTCCAAGTAAGAAAGTTACACCTGACATTGGGAGTGTCTCAACCAACCCAACCATAACGGAACCATTAACAAAACCAGACTCTAAATTCACTCTGCACAGAGGGACAGAGAAGTAATTATTCCCTACACCTTGTAAGATTACAGTTTCATCAGAGGAATTAACATTAGAGCCTAGAACACTGGTCAGCATAAGGGATTGGCAAGCACCTGTATCACGATATATTTTAACTGATTTCCTGTCATTACTGTCCAGAGGACTGACAAAACCATCAGACAGGAAATTAGCACATGAACTCTTGAGAGTGTCACCCACGTTACTGCTCAAAAGAGGAGCTCCATCATGAGAATTTAAGTTACCCCTTAAAGGAAGTTCAGTTAACTCGGTTAAAGAATTCTGGGAACTCTCAAGAGTGGACACTAGACCAATTGACTGAATATTTAAAGACTCCTTTTTGTTCACATCACGCTGTCTCCTGAAACATCTCTCCGTAGTATGACCAAGCTTACTACAATAAGTACATTTACTTTTCTGAAATCTAGAGGTGAAGCTGGTATTTACTTCCTGAGAAAGATCATCTTTATTCTCTTTCCTGTTACCTGTACTCTGAGTAGAGGCAACGTACTTACTCTCAGCTTTCCCTTTTTCTCTAGAATAGCTCTTGTGAGTGAGAACATACTCATCAGCTAAAACTGCAGCATCAGACAAATTATCTATTCTTTTCTCATCAAGATATAGGCTTACATCTTTACTAATACACCTTTTGAAGTCCTCCAGCAAAATCATCTGCTTAAATTTGTCAAAATCAGAATCCACATTCTTAGAATTTAACCACTGCTCCAACAGATCTTCTTTGATTTTTGCATACTCAACATGGGATTGCTTATCTTGCTTGTAAGTTGTCCTAAATTTTACTCTATAGGCTTCAGGAACAAGCTCATAGGCCTTAAGAATCAAGCTCTTAACTACATCATAATTATCAGATTGATCCTGAGGCAAAGATGCATAAGTTACTTGAGCTTTACCGGTGAGAACAGTTTGAAGGAGTACTGGCCAATTCTGTTTGGGCCAATTAAAACCTGTAGCTACCCTCTCAAACAACTGAAAATACTTTGTTAAATCAGATTCATTAAAAGGAGGGACAAGTTTAACATTTTTAGCCACATCAAAATCATCAGAGCTAGATGATCCAGTTCCACCTTGTTTCATGCGATACTCATGGTCTGCCTGAATCCTAGCAATTTCAACTTGTGCCTCAGCCTCCCTAGCACGGGCCTCCTGCAGGGCTAGCTGTAACTTAGCTAATTCAATCTGCGTTTGCTCATTTGGAGGAGTTACATTAAACAAGCTTTCATTAATCATGTCAACAATCTGATCTTTAGAATGATGAGAGCGAACAACAATTCCCAATTGTTGAGCAACAAGCTTAAGTTCATTCTTTGTTCTGTTTTCTACATTACACACTGTTTGCACATTTGACAAAAAATCTTTGGCTTCATCAAGTGTAGTAATAGTAGACATAATTAATAAGTAACAGTCACAAAATATCAAGGAATATCCTTATGATAATATCCTGAATATCCTGATAAGAGGTCGCCAAATTTATGTTACGGAACAGAGAAAGATAATGTACACTTTAAGTGAGAATACTAAAAAATCACTGCTGTCCCGTAAAGTTCCAGGTTCAAAACAAAAGAGTTAGATAAAATTACAAGTTAAAGTTTAATGCACAAACTAACAACAAAACATTCAGGACTCATAAGGATAATGTAATGGCAAAAAACAGGTTAAATATATGGTTAACTGCAATAGCCTCTATTAACACGAAATTAGCAAGAGTAAATTTATCTAAGTCAGCCCTGAAAAAATGAGATACCAGATAATACTCAGTGAATGGCAGATAAATTATTACAGATACAAACTATTATAAAAAATGACTGACATAAAACCCAACATTAATCAAAAACCTCACTAGGCCTAAGAATTAACCTTATGCTACACAGTACAAGAAAAAAATGCAATAACACTTATACTCAAATTACACACAGCTGCTAGATGGTTGGAGACTTCCTGAGAAACTCACAATAATAACTGTACAGGGGAGGACAGAGATGTGAACAAAATGAGGAGCAGATCTAAGTGGCAATGATGCAGAGACTGAGCTCATTATATAGGGGCCAGCAGAGCTTGATACAACTTGTAAGAAGGACGCGCAAATGAAGCCATGGGGACAAAGAGCTGAAAATCCCGTACTGAACTCCAGAAATGACGACTTACTCTACTATAACGGTAGAAGGGGGGGACTGAGGCAGAACACGCTCGTGATCAAACATGCAGCATACTGTGCGTTAAAATTACACAAAGGATGATGAAATCATAGGCTATGTAACAATATATATATATATATATATATATATATATATATATATATATATATATATATATATATATATATGTCATATACCCTCAAGGAAAAAAAGAAGCACGAAAACGTGCCTAACGCTTACGTGTATTCACATCGTCAAGGGAAAACGAAGTGAGTGAGGCTTGAGGCTCAGTGCAGCTGACGTCTTATACAGAAAGAGGAAGCTGGGCAAATTCCTTAGCTACCTCACCGAGTCATTGGTCTCAACCGGTATGGTAGTTAAACGTATGTGCTTATTACATACTCCTTCACACAACATTCTGTTTCTGTGTCTGTCCTCTTCTCTTCCTACTTTTCCGTTTCCTTCCTGTCGCCTTTCATTACTGTTCTTTCCATAGTCAGGTGACTACACCACTGCTTCTCAACCTCAGACTCAGAGAAAAAACAGTGAGTGGCTTGAACAACTGTGGTTGTGTGTGTGTGTGTGTGTGTGTGTGTGTGTGTGTGTGTGTGGCGCTGCAGCACTGTAAACATCCAAGCTCGAAGCTCCCCAGTGTGTGTAATTCACCGGGTCGGTCAGGATCACTTGATGGTCGTGATCGTCAGCTTTTACCCTCCCGGAAGGGAGCTGAGAGCTCATATAGTCCGATCTAAGGGCAAGGCTGTGACCTTCACACACGCATACACCCGTCCCCTTGCTCAAGGGGGACAGTAACCACCCACTTCGTCAGTGAAACTTTTGGCAACCTGAGTGAGGCGCGAACTCCCGTCCACCAGTTGGCAAGCGAGAGCGTTACCACTGCACCAGCGAGCGGTGTGTGTGTGTGTGTGTCATAATAAACTGTCGATTTATATTCACTATTCATAAACTATTTCAACCTTCAAAGTACATTTTTCTTTGTACCCGTGTAATAAGTTGGTTTCTTTCCTTCATGTCTAGCTTCTTCTTCTTCTTCTTCTTCTTCTTCTTCTTCTTTCTCTCTCTCTCTCTCTCTCTCTCTCTCTCTCTCTCTCTCTAATCTGGTCGTCTCAAGAGAAGATGAAAGATACTAATAAGTCTTATACTGCCAGACAGTAAACCCCAGTTAAGATATACACGTCCATCAACTTCCGTCCTATCCCTCGAAACGGGCAATAGTGAACTGCAGAAGGGCTACTGCAGCATGCTTCTGACTGGGTTAACCTCCATTTGAACCTGCGGGAAAAAAAATATCAGTAATTCTGGAAAAAGTTTTCTGCTAGATGATGTCTTGAAGCTGTGGGGGGGGGGGGTTATAAATGTTGACCAAGGTTAGGAGAAGCGCGTGAGTATGTGAACCAAGGCTAAGGGGGACACGGCCGGAAAAAGGCAGAGAACCGCTACTCTACAATGAGTGACAAGTCTAATGGTTTCCTGTAACCCAGGAAACCATTTACGACGCGGGGTGGTAGCCATATAACCAGGTCGTGAAGTAAAGTGGAGCCTACTATGGTGCCTCTGCTAACTGGATGAAGACACAAGTGCGGCATCCACCCGGGAACCAATTCTCCACACATTTCCCCGAGCCTCGCTGTGGCGAAGCACTGTCAACCGCAAGGGAACATCGGTTTGCTGTGCAGAACAGCCCTGCAAGGGAGGTTGCTTGCCGTGGCTGATGGGTCTGCTTGGCCAGACAGACCGGGGCTGATCAACAGCAATAACTACACAACATTTGGTTCTTTACATGTTACATAATAAATTCTCGAGAGTAATATTTACATGATAGTAGCTTATAAACAATTTAAACACTGATCTTAAAAGTAAAAATATATACAAACTAGAGGGGCACCCAGTGGAGCACATGTCTCCGACAATTTCCAAACCACTCCTCATAATGGTTTAGGTTTTCTCATCAGTGATTAGGGTTTCGCAAAAAGTGTTTTTAGGATCCAGATTCCGTAATACGATCCGGATTGGTCCCAAAAGTTAATCGATTGTTCCCTGGGACATGGGCTATCTACCCACCAAATTCTGTCCATATCTCTCTTAGTTTTTGAGTAATCCTGCTAACAGGCAAACAAACAAACAAATAAACAAACAGGGGTAAATACATGCTCTCCTTGTCGGAGAGAAAATGTAGCTGGATGTGGCAAGAAGTGAGACCAAGGGACACGTCGATAAATTAAGGTAATTAACTGGTTAATCTCATTAGAATGCATAAATGAGTAAGGGGAACTATATACAGTAATACATGTATGCAGTGAGTGTTATATGGATTTTTTTTTTTTTTTTTTGGCTTTGTTAATAAAATACACGTAGGCGTATAGACACAAGTATTTAAATGGATTTTCTTCTATAATAATATATGTTCGTGCTTACGGAAACGTAAGCTTCCAATGATTTTGAGTATATGTTTTAGTTTTTTTTTTTTTTTTTTTAATGTATGGTTATGTACAGTGCTTACCAAACCAAGGATAAAGGGATGACTACATTACCCCAGTCAGACCTGGTCTGACCTAGCACAAGAAATGGATAATAGGGAAGGCTCTCTGCACCCTCGTAATAATTCTGTAGAGCTTAACAAGATAATTATCTTATTTTTTTCAACTCCCTAGGTCTGAGTTCTTAAAAGTATATCTGAATATTTTTACCTCCGCCAAGGAGGTTATGTTTTACCCCACGTTTGTTTGTTTGTTTGTCTGTCTGTTAGCAGGATCACTCAAAAAGTTATTAACTGATTTTGATGAAATTTCGTGGAAGGGTAGGCCATGGGTCAAGGAAGAAATTATTAATTTCGGGGGCGGATCCGGATCCGGAGTATCCTGCACAATATCTCCAAAATTTCTCAATGAATTTCAATGAAATTTTGTGGAAAAGTGGGCCATGAACCGGGAAAAAATTGGTTAAATTTTGGGCTGATCCTGATCCGGATCCAGATCCTATATGCACGGATCCGGATCAGGATCCTTTTTAATGGCAACGGAATTGGCAGAGGCATGCGCTCTCTGAGAGCTTCCTAGTTGTATATACACTTATTTTTCAGGTCTAAGGTTAAATCATTTACAAGTTATTATCTTCTAAATATTACTGTACTGTCTGTCGAATACAAGTTATTTCAAGGGAGAGCACAGCAAGTGAAATGATGTTTACGTTCAGCTGAGAAATGAGCTTCCTGACACGACACGGCCCGAGCGCAATGGTTTTGAGGCTAATAACTTATCTGTTATGTAAGACAGAGAAGAGATTCTTTCAGCAGGTAGCAGTTGTATCCAATAAATTTTGATTCTAGCTGTGTACTTACTCATGCAACCAAAGAATATCCTTGGAATCCCAGCTTTCCAAGGGAATGTACTGTGGGTTTCAACTGACATGCTTCACTATTAAATCGAATTAAAATGGATTTCCTGTTGTAGCACAATGTTTTCTTGCATGAATTTTAACAGTTATATATCGGATATTATGCTCATAATTTTACTTAAACATTTTTTTTTTTTTTAATGTTTAGGGGGTGAAATCTGCAAAGGTAATTACCCCAGTTCTGGGTTTTATCATTCGATCAATAGCCAAGCATTTACAGACGCAGTTCGTTGACATGGCAAGTCAGGAGCAGAGAACTGAAAATTGCGCATGTGATAAATGCTACGGCGCCTCGCTTTATGCAAATCCAGAAAGAAAACGTCAGAGAGATAAAACTTGAGAAAGTTTTTAGCTCAGTTATTCTTCTGTTATTGTTTAACTACGTCACTAGAAATCTTGAAAGTTCACAACAAGATGAAGTTCTGATGATTGGCGTATGTAGAGATGCTCACTCGCTCTTCACGCACTCACGAAGCTCACTTTACTGGTTACGTACCTGTAAAAATGGGCATAAATGGCATAAATGTAAGGATATCGGCTTGGTTATCAAATTGGTAGTGACCAGCAACTTAGTGAAGTCCCCAGGGAATTTCTTCACCCTCCCCTGTCTCCGTGTACAGCGTCTGTTGTATCGAACCCCACCCACTTTGCATTCCCCAGAAGATGTGATTACACGAAAGCGCTCGGGACATTTCCGTCTTTCTTTTTCCTTGTTGATACCAGCACACACACACACACACACACACACACACACACACACACACACACACACGCACATATATATATATATATATATATATATATATATATATATATATATATATATATATATATATATCTATATATATATATATATATATATATATATATATATATATTAACAGAACAAAGGAAGGAAAAATAAATAAGTAAAAATAGATAATCCATACACCAGATTACTGGCGACCTTCATTCATAAAATATCAGTAATAGTTGGACTTGAACAGCTGTAGGCTGAAGTTTGGGGGGAAACACCTCCGGGGAAGCGAGTTCCAGAGAGTTGCAGTTCGGGGAATATATATATATATATATATATATATATATATATATATATATATATATATATATATATATATATATATATATATATATATATATATATATATATCATCATCAACCGTTTGAGTATCCACTGCAGGATCGGCCTATCCCGACTGAAGTCGGGACGATACAGCCAATGTATCTCTACCAAGTGGCTTAGGCTGTCTAGTAGAGATTGTATGTAGGGTGAGAAGTGCTTGTTAGTGTAACTGTAGTGTTGGAGTGGCTTTGGATGTGTGTGTAGTCTGTGAACCAAGTGTAATCGGCCCGCGCAAGCCGACTGGGTGCAAGCATACTTTACAGTAAACGACAGTGGTTCAACCACAGCACCCCTGGTGTCCGCCAATGCAGTACGTGGCCGGGTGAACACTCCCAAAGTTTATTACCCTGGCGGGGCGCGAACCCTGGTCCACCCGTGTACGAAACGCACACTCTACCACTGTACCACAGAGGCTCATATATATATATATATATATATATATATATATATATATATATATATATATATATATATGTTGCAGATAGGGCGCTTATCTTCTCACTCGATATACTGTTGTTCTTGAGTGACGGCCCTTTCCTCTCTTCCTTCATTCTCTCCTCTTCCTTCAGTCTACGGGTGACTCTACACTGGGCGACAAGCCAAATGGTTTCGTGTACACCAGGAAACCATTTACTGTACTGGGCTGGGTGGTAACCATATAACCAAATTATGGCGCCTGGTGGTTTAGTGGGTAATTAAGGCGCTCCAATTGGATTGAGCCTGTGCAGTTTATATCCAGAGGATGATTGGGGTTTATTGCTCACGTAATGCCACTCAGGGATGAGTGAGGCTGGCCACTCTCATCTTACATATCAGGACCAACTTGCCTAGCCCGGGGCTTCTACCCTCCTTCTGGGTCAACCCAGGATTAGATGATGATGATGATGATGATGATGATATTTATACCTATACGTATATACAGAATAAATTTTTGGGGAGGCGGTGGCTTAGTCGGTAGAGAGGTGGCCAGTAGTCCTAACGGACCCAGGTTCAAATCCCGGCTGAGGCAGGGAACAGCTTAAAGATTTGAATTTCATTAAATCAGGCTTTACTGCTCTACCAGAAGACCCGCCGACATGTCGTAAAAATACCCCAGCTAATACCAATACACCTGTATGAGACAGCCCTAGCATGTAGTCAATATGGACGGTGGGTGTTAGCGCCGAAGTGGTGACATGTAGAGGCGTTTGGTATGTAGGAGGACTGCTGGGCCTTGATAGCAGGCTGTGAAACCTATGCCCAGAGTCGGACACAAAAAGAGGGAGAGAGAGAGAGAGAGAGAATAAAGTCAATTTGTGTATTTTTTTAATGCAAGGAAGAAGGAACCAAAGGCCAGGAGCCTGCAAATTGTTCCCTCCAAGGAAAAACAAAAACAAGATAACAGAGAGCCAAATTCAAGATCCATTCATTTCGAGATGCCTGAACACACTTCGTTCGATAGACAGGAGATCATCGACATTTGGATATACAGACAGAGGGAGACAGTTCCAGAGCTGACCTGTTGCATACATGAAGAAGGACTGGGGGTAACGGTAAACTCTTGCTTTAGAGAGTTAGACAGAAAAGGGATGAGAGTTTTTTGCTAGAAGGGCGCAGTGCTTTCGCCATAGTGGTGGAGGGGTGCAAGCAGACAGTTCAGAGGAGCAGTGACCATTGATGTAGCGACTGAAAAGAGATAAAGTTGCAACACTGCGGTGAAGAGACAGAGGTTGAAGGGATCCAGTTAGAGGAGGAAAGTTAATGAAATGAGAAGCCTTTGACTCCACCTTGTTGAGAAGAGCTGTATGTGGGGAGTCTCTCAACACATGTGAGTTTATTCTACACAGGGGCGAGTAAAACTCGTGTATAAAGTCAACAACTGTGCAGGGGAAAAGAAGGCACAGAATCGGCTTAACACACCTAAACTCTTGGAAGCGGATTTTATGAATGAGGTACTACGATCTTTCCAAGCTAAATTCCGAGAGAATGAAACCCCAAGTATGCTTAAAGATGATGCAATATTAGGTTGAATATTGTCAAAAATTACAGGATACTCCTGCGGAAGATTTTCCTGGGATGATAGATGTAAGATCTGAGTTTTTGATGCATTAAAAACAACATTACTCTTACCCAAGTCAGATACATGAGCCACGTCAGACTTTAGGTGTGCCATAGCCTCATCCCTTGTGTGTTAAGTAACTGCTGAGATGGACGCCGCAGGAAGCAAATGGAAAGGCGAGGGTGGAGTCATCAGCGTATGAGTGGATAAGGTTAGATGTACAGCTAAGAAGGTCAATGATGAATAAAACCAAGAGTGCTGGTAATAGAACAGTGCCCTGAGGAAGACCATTATTGATGGTTCTAGAAGAAGGACGATAGCCGTCTACACACAGCAGCTATAGAACGACCAGAATGGAAGCTAGAGATGAAGGCAAGGATAGATGGATGGAAATCGTAAGAGGGCAGTTTGGAAGTTAAAGATTTATGCCAGACTCGATCGAAAGCCTTTGAGATGGCAGTGCAATGGCAAAGCTTTCGCCAAAGTCCCGAAAGGAGGATGACCATGAGTCTGAAAGGTAGGTGAGAAGATCTCCAGTAGAGTGTCCCTGGCAGATCTCATACTGCTGATCAGAAAGAAGGTCATGGAAAGACACTTTAAATTTTTTTTTTGTTAAGAATAGAGTCAAAAACTTTTGAAACACACGATGTTAAAGCAATTGGGAATGGTCACCCTTCTTTGAGAGCAAACTTCCAGCAAGAAGGAAAGGTACAAGTTGATAAGCAAAGATAAAAGAGTTTACCTAGGCAGGGTGTAAGCACAGAAGCACAGTTCTTGAGGACAACAGGAGGGACCCCATCAGGCCCATATGCCCTGTTAGTATTGAGGCCAGTGGTAGCAGAAAGTACAACAGATGAAGATATTTTAATATCAGCTATGAGGAAGTCAGAGGGGGGAATTCATGGAGGAACAGCACCTGAATTGTCTCAGGTGGGGCTGGAGGAGAAAGTCTGAGCACAGAGTTCTGTTTTATCAGCAGAAGAAATAGTTACAGAGCCATCAGAGTGGAAAAGAGGTGGGAAGGATGAGGTAAGTTGTTAGGAAGGTTTTTGGTAAGGTGCCAGCAGGAGCAGGAAGAATTCGAGTTGGAGAGTTGAGAGCATTTAGTACATATGAAATTATTTTTTGCAGAGCGAAGAATAGACTTAGCATGATTCCGGGAAGAAAAATAAAAGAGATGAGATTCAGGGACGGGTTGGCTCCGGTACCCTTTGTAGGCCTTCTCCTTGTTGTGGACAGCAATAGACCAAGAGTGATTAAACCAATTTTTTTTTTTTTCATTAGTCATACGGCATGAGAAAGGAATGTATGCTTCCATGCCCGAGAGAATAACCTCCATAATGCGCAAGGCACACTCAGATGGCTCTCAGCCATGGAAGCAAAAGCACTAAACAACAGATTTCAACTTTTTTTTCTGTTACAGACATGGGAACTACAATTTCCTACTAAATCAGTGATACTGAATTCAGATCTGATAATCAAAGTTTCCTATCACATCCATATTCTGGTTAACCAAAGACCCCTCTTTTCACTCCCCCCCCCCCCGGCATCTAATACGTAAGCAGACTAACTTTTTTGTGCCATATATTGTGTTGGTCATGCTTAAATAATGTTAACAGTGGTGTCCTTCCTCTTCTATTCTGGCTTAGGACAGCCAGTGGATTTTCACTTGCAGATTTACCATCCCTGCACCCAATCATCCACTCAAAGCACATAGACGTTAAGTTACTACTACTGAAAAGCAAATTCCTATTTTGAAGTTAAACTTTGTTGTAGTCTCGTCCTTTGTCGTTTGTAGGATGAAGTGTTGTCTTCTTGCAGGAACCAACAGTAATCACCCATCATATCTGGGTTGAAGTTCCCTTGATATCTGCATTCCATAACAGAGATTTCCTGGTGACGACACTCATCATGTTTGTCGCTTACAACACCAAGGTTCACAGGGAAGAAGTCAAGATGTGAATGTAAAAGATGCATTCTAAGAGATATCGTGCATCCCATCCTTTCATAGGCTTTCAGTATGTTATCTACCAATTCAAGGTAGTTTTCAGCTCTGTGGTTTCCAAGAAAACTTTTAACATCTTGAACAAAAGATGCCCATGCTGTTAGTTCCATCTAATTTAGTTTACAGGGGCATGATGGGTCGCAGATGACACTATGGCTCTGTGGTCCAGTGAAAACTCCAGCATCTAATTTTGCATCTGTCAGAAGTCCATTGAATTTGTCCTTTAAATATTGAAAACCACTCCCCTGACGATCCATATCTTTCACAAAATTTTTCACGAATCCAAGTTTAATGTGAAGTGGTGGAAGATGTATTCTTAGAGGATCAATTAGTGCTGGATGTTGTACATTATCTTCACCAACATGTTTAGTTCTCAGCTATTCCAGAGACACACAACGCACATATGCTATGTGTAGCCCAGCTGTAGTCCAAGGAGCAAGGATATAACTTAAAGGTTGCCACAAGTATTCCATTGTGTGCTCCGTGTATTCGATGAGCCTTAGCAGTAGTTCCATGAATTCTTAATCTCTTTAAGTTCTGTGGCATGTGCTAAAGGTATTGAACGATTCTCACTGCCACTGCTCAGTAAGACAGCTTTAAGACTCATTTAACTGGAGTCAGTCGAAAGTCTCCACTCTTTGGGATCACAGTCATACCCAATGTCTTGCATCAGACCACTGATATCACTACAGAAACCAACACTTTTTTCCATTAAGTGAAATGATGAAAACTTCAAGTGACGATGACGAATATATAAAACTTTGATGCTTGGCTGTATAAGATTCCATTTTTGATGTCTGGAACTAAGCAAATCTGCCTTTTCCTTTGTTACTGTAATTCCAAATCATGCGTCAAGTTATCTAACTCTGCTTGACTTACCCGATGCGTGGAATTATCTGCATGTGAAACATTATGGGTTATGTTTCTCTGTTTCCATATTACTAGCTGAAGCTTCAGAAGTATCTTCAGAAGAACTGTCTGTGTCTGGTGGCGTAGGAACTGGTGGTGGGTTTGCTTCGTCATGTGGTACTAGTTTTAAGGCTGGGGGTAGGGGGGATTTTCAAGAATACTCCCCCAGTATCCCTGCTTGTCGTAAAAGGCGACTAAAAGGGTTGGCGGAGGGTTAGTGCCCCTCCCCGGAAAACAACTAACTAAAAAAACAAACAATAAGCTTCGGACAAGGACTGACCAAACGATGACGACCAAGGACCGGACAAATGACATGGTTATTGGAACGTGGAATGTAAGGGGAGTGAATGATGAGGTGAAAGAGAGAGAGATTATCCAGATGCTTGAGGGTGCGAAAGTGGATGTATGTGGAATAACTGAAACAAAATGGAGAGGAGAAAGTGTGAGAGAATGGGAGTATGGATGGGGTATATGTGCAGGAGTAGGTGAGAATGAGAGGGCGAAGGAATGAGTATGTATAGTTGTGAGTAAAGATGGAAGAGGAGCATAAGACAGTATGGATCAGTTTGGTCAAGGATTGTGTGGGTAAAGTTGAAAGTTGGAATACAAATGTGAGCGATTGTGTGTGTGTATGCGCCAACGCAAGATCGTGCTAGAAGAGTGAGAGAAGAGTTCTGGACAAATGTAGAATTGTGCATGGAAAAGTTTGGAAGGAATGAGAGAGTGTTTTTGATTGGTGATATGAATGGTACAGTTGGGAATGTGAAGGTGGATGGAATATTTGGTGAGTGGGATGTGCCTGCTGAGATAGATGAGAATGGGAGTGCGTTAGTGGACATTTGTGCTGGGAGGGGGTTGGTGATAGCCAATACCCTCTTCGGGCATAAAATGATCCACAGGTATACATGGCAAGTGATGAGAAGGGTGGGTGGTAAACTGAATGAAAGGAAGGATATGATTGATTATGTGTGTGTGGATGAAAGGATGCGAAGATGTGTAATGGATGCAAGAGTTTTTAGAGGTTGGGGGAGTGGACTTTCTGACCACTACTTGGTGGTGGCCAGAATTAGAATTCAAGTAAGATGGAGGAATAGAAGAAGGGAAAGACGAGAGGAAGGAGTAGTTGCAGGGAGAGTGGAAAAATAACAAGAGGATAAGAAAAAGGCAGAGTATAAGAGAGAAGTGGAGGAACGATTGGGCAAATATGAATTGGAGCAGAGGGGAGACGTGGAAGGTGTGTGTAGGATATTTACAGAAGAAATATGTGCAGCATGTGATGTGGTGTGTGGAAGGAAGAGAAGACGGAGGGGGGTGCAAGGAACAGCGTGGTGGACTGAAGAGGTGAAACGGGCTGTGGCACAAAAGAAGAAAGCATACAATGAATGGATGAGAAATAGGGGCGTGGAAGAAGTTGAGAGGCGGAAGAGGGAGTTATATGTAGAGAGAAAGAGAGAGGTGAAAAGATTAGTAAGAGAGCGTAAGAAGAGAGTGGACAAGGAATTTGGAAGGAATTTGAGTGTAAAGTGGAGGGACTGTAAGAAAATGTTCTGGAAAGAGGTGAAACGAGTAAGACTGGGTGGAAGTGAAGTTAGCAGGGGAGTGAAGGATAAAAATGGTAGATTACTAGTGGAGAAGGGAGAAAAAGTGAGCAGATGGAGAGAACACTTTAAGGAATTGTTGAACGTAGAGGATGGAAGTAATGCGAGTATAAGTGGCTGGGGAATGGCTGGGAGAAGGAGGGAGGTGAGAAGACAGGAAGAAATCAGTAGGATAGAAGTTGTGGAAGCAATGAAGAAAGTTAAATCGGGGAAAGCCCCAGGAATTGATGGAGTGTGTGGTGAAATGCTGAAGCATGGGGGAGAGATAGTAGTAGAATGGATGTGGAAGATGTGCAGATTGGCCTGGGAGGAAAGTAGAGTCCCGGAGGATTGGAAGTCAGGTATAATTATTCCCTTGAACAAAGGAAAAGGGGAAAAAGAAGTGTGTGGTAATCATAAGGGCATTTGTCTTCTTAGTATAATAGGAAAAGTGTATGGTAGGATACTTATTGACAGAGTTAGAGAAAGAACAGAGAAATTAGTTGGAGAAGAACAGGGAGGCTTTAGGAAGGGAAGAGATTGTGTAGATCAGATATTCATTCTTAGATCTTTAGTGGAAAAGTTTCTAGAAAAGGGAAAAAAGTTGTATGCGGCTTTCATGGATTTGGAGAAAGCATATGACAGGGTGGATAGACAAGGATTGTGGAAAGTGTTAAGAATATATGTAGTAGATGGGAAGTTGTTGAATGCTGTGAAGAGTATGTACGATGGTGCGAAGGCTGCAGTGCGTGTGGATGGTGAACTAAGTGAATTTTTCTCTTTGAAAGTTGGGTTGAAACAGGGATGTGTCATGTCTCCATGGTTGTTCAATCTGTACATGGATGGGGTAATAAAAGAGCTACAGGGTAGGGTGGTGGATGTTGGAGTGGCCCTGGTGAGAGGGGGTGGTGTTTGGAAGCTCCCTGTGCTGTTGTTTGTAGATGATACTGTGTTGTTGAGTGAAGACGAAGGGGAGCTGCAAGGCTTGGTGGATGAGTTTGGGAGAGTGTGTAAGAAACGGAATCTAAAGGTGAATGTAGGGAAGAGTAAAGTGATGGTCTTTGAGAGAGGTGAAGTCAGTGAATGTACAGCGAGGTTAGATGGTGAGGAATTGGAAAATGTGAGTACATTTAAGTACTTGGGTAGTGTGATGAGTAAGGATGGAGGTTTGGAGGGTGAAGTGCTTGAAAGGGTACAGCAGGGAAGTAAGGTTGCTGGTTCTTTGAAAGCAGTGATAAGAAACAGGGAAGTGAGCATGGAAGTGAAAAAGTTACTACATGACAGTATTGTGATACCAACTTTAACGTACGGATGTGAAGCTTGGACGTTGTTGGAAGGACACAAGTCAAGAGTGAGAGCAGTGGAAATGAGTTATTTAAGAGGAGCTTGTGGAGGCACATGGAGAGACAGGCTGACGAATGAGGATATAAAGGAGCGTTGTGGTGTTGATGTGGATGTGATAGGAAGCATTATGAGGAGCACACTGAGGTGGTTTGGCCATGTGGAGAGGATGGAGGGTGAAAGACTGACGAAGAGAGTGTATGTGAGTGAGGTGGAGGGGGGAAGCGGGAGGGGGAGGCCGAGGATGAGATGGAGGGATGGGGTAGTGAGGTATATGAGAGAGAGGGGTGTGAGTTGGGAGCAGGGCAGTGAAATGGCGGGGGACAAGGCGACTTGGAGGCGATTTGTTTGTGGCCACCCCAAACGGGATTGAGGCGTCTGGCAATAGATAGATAGACAATTTGGGTACTTGATCTTCAATTTATTTTTCTTTCAGAATCCTGCTATCTTAGTAATAAAAAAATAACAATCATCATGGTGATCTGTGGCCTCATGCTAAATCATAGGCACTGCGAATGGCAAAGGCTTTCTTTTACCATTCAGCCAAGCTGTCAACACTGCAACGCACTGTGTACAGCAAATATGTGGCTCAGTCCCTCTCTTAGTCTCCTACCTTTCAACCACAGTAGTACTTGTAGGCAAGTTTCATCCTCGATGCTGTCACTTTGTTTATTCGTTGTTGTATTGGTGTATATTGTCCACAGACATAGCAGAAGTTGTATAGGTGATTTACACAAGTACGCCTATTTGATGCCATTCTGAAATACCACAGAATTTTCTTTGTATAAGTTGAAATGCACAGAAATAAATTAGCCTGTAAGTGGCCAGATAGCTAAGAGTAAGTATATCATTACATAAAACCAGGACGTGATAGAAAAAATCTAAATACAAAATTTAAATCAGCGTGACAAAATTACCTAAAAACGCCCAAGTTTTTTCTGTAACAAATTCTTTGTTGTCTAGTGTAATCATTCCAGAGAAAATCAAAGAATCCTACTGCCTGAGGGCCTCCCAGTCAGCAGCTTCAAACTGTCACAACCATTGCTTCTTGGGAGGGTCCACAGGCCTTACTGGAGCAATAGGACAGGTGATAAGGTTGTAATTGGAGGAGCCCAACGGAGAGGAAAGATTAAGTGTAAGCAGAAGGATTAGTTGTAAGGAAGAGGTCATGCATGTTGGAACTCTGTCCAAGGCGGTCAGGGATACTGGTAGGGTGCTGGACAAGCTGCTCTAGATCATTAAGGATAGAAAGGATGTAAACTTGTTCACCAGGTGGATCAGTGAAAGGAGAAGAGAGCCAAAGTTTGTTGTGATCATTAAAATCTCCTAGAATGGGGATTTCAGAGAGAGGAGAAATTGACAGGATGTGTTCAATCTTGGGAGTAAGATAGTCGTAGAATTTTTCATAATCAGCAGAACGGCCCAGACATTATTATTTAGTTAAACGGCCCAGACATTATTATTTAGTTAAAGAACAATAGTAAAGCCGAAGCCAGAGAATAGAGGATTCAGAAGATTCAATATCAGGAACACGAGAGCCTACATATACATAACAGCCACCTTTGGCTTTGAAATGAGTGTAGAGAAAGTAAGGAGATACAGAGATGGGTTTGCTATCAGTCATCTCAGACTGTTGAATCTCTGTTAGAAAGAGAAGGTGAGGTTTAGAGGAGGAGAGGTGGTGCTCAACAGAGAGAAAGTTAGAGGAAAGGCTGTGAATGTTGCAGAAATGAAGAAGTGAGTCAGACAGTGGTTCAAGGCAGCTCACTTGGTCATCACCAGGAAAGGGGTGGATGGTGGCGGATTTGATACCCCCTGGGGGAATCAGAGACTTGGTTATAGGACGCCATTTTTAGTAATATTTTGAATAGGAAGTGTAGTGTGTAATGTGCATGTAGTTTGGTGTTGGTAGTTAGAGGAAATTGTGCTGGAGAGTATGCTGTGTGTGCATTTTTTTTTTTTTTTTCACAGGAACGGTAATAGATATCGACCTAATTCATTTCCATTGTGTCGGGGCAAGTCCAGGGAATATTAGAAAAATATCAAACAAAAATCTTGGCGATCGCGCCCTACGCGACGGCGCAAAATTATCGGAAATCGCGACACGTGAAAAGATGCGAAAATCATTTTTTCGACTTTCCAGAATATGTCAATGTGGACTCAGTAACCGTATGCAAACAATGATAATGTTCTTCGTAAAGATTTTTTGATGGAAAGAATATTAGTTAGCTAGTCCCGCAAAGTTAACGGTCAAGCACGATTATAGATAGGTATAGATAAATAGATACCGTAGATATAGACATAGATATACATACACATAAAACTCTCTGGAACCCCACATGCGGTACTTTGGGGAAGCCTTTTAGATCGGAAACATTTTCCTTCTTCTTTTTCCTTTCATCGCCTTTTCCCTTCTATCATCATCATTCATGTGTTTTATCTTTTTTTCTTACTTTTACGTCGTTTTTTGAAACTTTTTTTTTATGTGTTTTCTACGTTTCCCATTTTCATGTGGTTGCGATTTTTTTCTTTTACGTAATTAATGATTTTGCTTTCATCTCTCTCTCTCTCTCTCTCTCTCTCTCTCTCTCTCTCTCTCTCTCTCTCTCTCTCTCTCTCTCTCCACCCCTTCTGTCTCCCTTCCCCCTTCCTAAACACATCCACCATACCTCACCGTTCTTTACTTCTCCCCCTTCTCAACCTTGCCATATCTCACACACTCTGCTAGGAGGAAAGAGGCAGGAGAGAGAGACACACACACACACACACACACACACACACACACACACATATATATATATATATATATATATATATATATATATATATATATATATATATATATATATATATCTATTGCCAGACGCCTCAATCCCGTTTGGGGTGGCCACAAACAAATCGCCTCCAAGTCGCCCTGTCCCCCGCCATTTCACTGCCCTGCTCCCAACTCACACACCCCTCTCTCATATACCTCTCCACCCCATCCCTCCATCTCATCCTCGGCCTCCCCCTCCCTCTTCCCCCTCCACCTCACTCACATACACTCTCTTCGTCAGTCTTTCACCCTCCATCCTCTCCACATGGCCAAACCACCTCATTGTGTTCCTCATAACGCTTCCTATCACATCCACATCCACACCACAACGCTCCTTTATATCCTCATTCGTCAGCCTGTCTCTCCACGTGACTCCACAGGCTCCTCTTAAATAACTCATTTCCACTGCTCTCACTCTTGACTTGTGTCCTTCCAACAATGTCCAAGCTTCACTTCCGTACGTTAAAGTTGGTATCACAATACTGTCATGTAGTAACTTTTTCACATCCATGCTCACTTCCCTGTTTCTTATCACTGCTTTCAAGGAACCAGCAACCTTTCTTCCCTGCTGTACCCTTTCAAGCACTTCACCCTCCAAACCTCCATCCTTACTCATCACACTACCCAAATACTTAAACGTACTCACATTTTCCAATTCCTCACCATCTAACCTCGCTGTACATTCACTGACTTCACCTCTCTCAAAGACCATCACTTTACTCTTCCCTACATTCACCTTTAGGTTCCGTTTCTTACACACTCTCCCAAACTCATCCATCAGGCCTTGCAGCTCCCCTTCGTCTTCACTCAACAACACAGTATCATCTGCAAACAACAGTACAGGGAGTTTCCAAACACTATCCTCTCTCACCAGGGCCACTCCAACATCCACTACCCTACCTTGTACCTCTTTTATTACCCCATCCATGTACAGATTGAACAACCATGGAGACATGACACATCCCTGTTTCAACCCAACTTTCAAAGAGAAAAATTCACTTAGTTCACCATCCACACGCACTGCAGCCTTCGCACCATCGTACATACTCTTCACAGCATTCAACAACTTCCCATCTACTCCATATATTCTTAACACTTTCCACAATCCTTGTCTATCCACCCTGTCATATGCTTTCTCCAAATCCATGAAAGCCGCATACAACTTTTTTCCCTTCTCTAGAAACTTTTCCACTAAATATCTAAGAATGAATATCTGATCTACACAACCTCTTCCCTTCCTAAAGCCTCCCTGTTCTTCTCCAACTAATTTCTCTGTTCTTTCTCTAACTCTGTCTATAAGTATCCTACCATACACTTTTCCTATTATACTAAGAAGACAAATGCCCCTATGATTACCACACACTTCTTTTTCCCCTTTTCCTTTGTACAAGGGAATAATTATACCTGACTTCCAATCCTCCGGGACTCTACCTTCCTCCCAGGCCAATCTGCACATCTTCCACATCCATTCTACTACTATCTCTCCCCCATGCTTCATATATATATATATATATATATATATATACAGTACCTAAATATATGTGCGGCTTCACGACTGACGAGGAAAGTGTACTGTACATGAGTGAGGTGAAGGTGGGGAGAGGGAAGGGGAGACCAAGGATGAGGTGGAGGGATTGAGTGAAGAAGTATATGAGAGAGAGGGGTGTGAGCTGGGAGCAGGGCAGTGAAATGGCGGGGGACAGGACGACATGGAGGCGATTTGTTTGTGGCCACCCTTTACGGGATTAAGGCGTCTGGCAATAGATAGACAGACGATGTATATAGTTTTATATTTAAGGTCTGTGTTTTAGATATTTACAAGAGCTGTCTCTGAATCATGCTTCGCTTTGGAACAATTGCTTTGTGACTCTATCGGGTCTCAAAGCACTTGCCCAGATGAGAGCCATTTCCAGACAGCTAGCTACCACCATCACCACCACAACCACCACCACCACAGCTACAACCACCACCACCACAGCTACAACCACCACCACCACAGCTACAACCACCACCATGATCATCATAGCTACCACCACCACCACTACAGCTACCACCACCACCACTACAGCTACCACCGCCACCACCACAGCTACCACATTTTCTGCTGAATAAAATCGTTTGTTCGTAGCATCATTGAAGTAATAGACATTGGAGAGAAGATGTAAGCACAGCCTCTCTCTCTCTCTCTCTCTCTCTCTCTCTCTCTCTCTGTGGAGCGCAAAGAGGTATAAAGCCCCGCGGATATGCCCCGCCACCTATTCCACGTGCATACCACCAATAGGAAAATTAGGGGCTAAAACACACCGTTAGAAAATATCAGTCAACATGAAATTGAAACTGGCCCATAAGGGATTCAGTTCCACGCATTTTGCCAGTTTTAATAAAAATTCTTTATCCAGTTTTGGCTGCACACACACACACACACACACACACACACACACACACACACACACACACACACACACACACACACACACACACACACACACACACACACACACACACTTGCAGGACTATAGTGTATTGGGTGAGTTATTATCTTATAAATATTACTGTCGAACATTAGTTACTACGTACACGCAAGAATGCCATAAATGGCGTAGATGTAAGAATATCTGTTTGGCCATCACACTGGTTGTGACCAGCGACTTGGCGAAGTCTCCAGGGAATTTTTTCACCCTCCCCTTTCTCTGTATAAAGCGTCAGTTGTAGTGAACCTCACCCACACTGTTTTCCCCAGAAGATGTGATTACATGAAAGCGCTCGTGACGTTATCGCCATTCTCTATCGATAATCACCACACACACACACACACACACACACACACACACACACACACACACATATATATATATATATATATATATATATATATATATATATATATATATATATATATATATATATATATATTCTTGGTACGATTGTGTGGGAAATTAAGACACTTGTTTTCATTTTATAATGTGCTCTACAAGGAGGGATGTGGGATGATTTGCCGCCCTATGTTAACTTCGACTTTTTTTTTTTCTTTTTAAGTGTTCGGTTGTGGGGATTGACTCAATCAGCAATCTGTTCCTTGAGACTCAGCTTCCCACACACCAACAGATTTCGTCACACACGTTCACATATGACCACTTATGCTTTAATGACGGATAGTATAGGGCTGTTACATCCAAGTCTGACGTGGTTACATTGGCCGCGGGGGTGGGTATAACACGGTTGGTTTTCAGAAAAAGTAGTGAAGACTGTTTTAATATACTGTATACCAGTTCCTGAAAGTATTTCAGGATGAGGCTATGGCACACCTAATGTCTGACTGGGCTCGTATCTCTGACTGGGGTAAAAATAATCTAGTTTTTAATGCACCAAAGACTCAGTTTTTGCACCTATCAACCCGACAAAATCTTCCACAGGTATACCCACTAATGTTTAATAATATTCAGCTTAATCCTGCATCATCCTTGAACATGCTTGGGGTTTCATTTACTCGGGACTTATCTTGGAAAGATCATATTACATCTCTTGTAAAATCTGCTTCCAAGAGATTGGGTTAGCTAAGCCGACTCCATTCCTTCTTTACCCCTGCACAATTGTTGACTCTATACAGGGGTTTTATCCGCTCCTGCGTGGAGTACAGCTCTCATGTGTGGGGAGGCTCCCCACATACAGCTCTTTTCAATAGGGTGGAGTCAAAGGCTTTTCGTCTCATTAACTCTCCTCCTCCTACTGACTTCCTTCAACCTTTGTCTCTTCGCCGCACTGTTGCATCTTTATCTCTTTTCTATTGCTACTTCAATGGTCACTGTTCCTCTGAACTGTCTGCATGCATTCCTCCACCTCTACGACGGGCGCGTAGCACCTGTCTAGCAGCAAACTCTCACCCTTTTTCTGTCCAACTCTCTAACGCAAGAGTTAACAGTTACTCCCAGTCCTTCATTTATGCAACAGGTCAACTCTGGAACTGTCTCCCTCTGTCTGTATTTCCTGCTTCCTATGATCTCCAGTCTTTCAAACGCAGTGTGTCCAGGCATCTCGAAATGAATGGATCTTGAATTTGGCTCTCTCTTGTATTTTGTTTTTCTCTTGGAAGGAACAGTTTTGCGGGCTCGTTGCCTTTGGTTCCTTCTTCCTCACCTTAAAAAAAAAAAAAAAAATCCTGCCTTACCCATGACTGACCTTGTAATTACTAGTATGTAACCAGCAATCCTGACCTCTACTCCTTGACCACCACGTCTGTAAGACAAGCTCGCTGTAGGGGCCGTATTTCGTGTTGGCTAATTCGGATATCACGTAACGCCTCAGATGTTCATTTTACATATAACTCCTTTTCATCACGTAGTATGCTACTGAGGCAAACTATTTTGACGTTCGAAACATGACTGGCATGAAATAGAATATCAGTGTTTAATATGTATAATAAATCAGTAAGAAAAAGTTGCTACGAAATTTCCAAAACCAATTAGAGAACGGTCTTCATTGGCGAGTTGCGGCCGACAGCAAGGTAATGCCAACTCAGACGCTCAGATTCTTTCTCCCAGTTGTATACAGCACATAGTGTACACAAAATTCTCTGAGTGATTTCATTCTGTTACATAATTGTCAGGAAACGAGTTACTGTACATACATATGCTATTATTCTGCCTTCTGTGGAAGAAATAATCAAATGACTGTAAATATATATATATATATATATATATATATATATATATATATATATATATATATATATATATATATATATATAAAGTATTCATCTCTCTAATAGTCGCCGAATAACTGATATTTAGCCGTACGCGCACAACAGGCGTGGTCGCAACACCACAGAAGCAGCACCAATGTGTGTGATGATTTACTGATACTGTCTGTTATTTGTGTAAGAAAACACTGTAGCTACGTAACAAAGACAGCCTCCTTCAGACAGTGTGATACTTGCCTGCCACAGACAGTATAAGAAAACGGAGCGTCTTGTGGAGTTTTTTTTTTTTTTTTTCTATGCGAGGAAGAAGGAACCAAAGGCCATGAGCCCGCAGTAACAGTTCCCTCCACGAGAAAAACAAAATACAATATAGAGCCAAATTCAAGATCCGATCATTTTGAGATGCCTGGACACACTGCGTTTGAAAGACTGGAGATCATAGGCAGCAGGAAATACAGACAGAGGGAGACAGTTCCAGAGCTGACCTGTTGCATAAATGAAAGACTGGGAGTAACGGTTAACTCTTGCATTAGAGAGTTGGACAGAAAAGGGATGAGAGTTTGCTGCCAGACGGGTGCTACGCGCCCGTCGTAGAGGTGGAGGAATGCAAGCAGACAGTTCAGAGGAGCAGTGACCATTAAAGTAGCGATAGAAAAGAGATAAAGATGCAACAGTGCGGCGAAGAGACAGAGGTTGAAGGGAGTCAGTAAGAGGAGGAGAGTTAATGAGACGAAAAGCCTTTGACTCCACCCTATTGAGAAGAGCTGTATGTGGGGAGCCTCCCCAAACATGAGAGTTGTACTCCACACAGGGGCGGATAAAACCCCTGTATAGAGTCAACATTTGTGCAGGGATAAAGAAAGAACGGAGTCGGCTTAGCACACCCAATCTTTTGGAAGCAGATTTTACAAGAGATGTAATATGATCTTTCCAAGATAAGTCCCGAGTAAATGAAACCCCAAGCATGTTCAAGGATGATGCAGGATTAAGCTGAATATTATTAAACATTAGTGGGTATACCTGTGGAATATTTTGTCGGGTTGATAGGTGTAAGAACTTAGTCTTAGATGCATTAAAGACAACCATATTATTTTCACCCCAGTCAGAGATACGAGCCAAGTCAGACATTAGGTGTGCCATAGACTCATCCCTTGTTTGCTGAAGTAACTGTTGAGATGGGCGTTGCGGGAACCGAATGGAAAGGTGAAGGGTGGAGTCATCAGCGTATGAGTGGATAGGGTTAGATGTACAGCTTAGAAGATCATTGATGAATAAAAGGAAGAGAGTTGGTGATAGGACAGAGCCCTGAGGAACACCACTGTTGATAGATCTAGGAGAAGAACGATGGCCGTCTACAACAGCGGCTATAGAACGACCAGAAAGGAAGCTAGCGATGAAGGCACAGATAGAAGGATAGAAACGGTAGGAGGGCAGTTTGGAAATTAAAGATTTATGCCAGACTCGATCAAAAGCCTTTGAGATGTCAAGTGCAATGGCAAAGCTTTCGCCAAAGTCCCGAAAGGAGGATGACCAGGAGTCTGAAAGGTAGGTGAGAAGATCGCCAGTGGAGCGTCCCTGACGGAACCCATACTGACGATCGGAAAGAAGGTTGTGATAGGAAAGATGCCTTAAAATTTTCCTATTAAGAATTGACTCGAAAACTTTTGAAATACAGGACGTTAAAGCAATTGGTCGATAGTTGGAGGGTTGGGAGTGGTCACCTTTCTTTGGGACTGGCTGAATGAGAGCAAACTTCCAGCAAGAAGGAAAGGTACAAGTTGACAGACAAAGGCGAAAGAGTTTGCCTAGGCAGGGTGTAAGCATAGAAGCACAGTTCTTGAGAACAACAGGAGGGACCCCATCAGGCCCATATGCCTTGTTAGTACTGAGGCCAGTGATGGCAGAAAATACATCAACTGAAGAAATTTTAATGTCAGCCATGAGGAAGTCAGAGGGGGGAAGTGATGGAGGAACAGCACCAGAATCGTCTAAGGTGGATTTGGAGGAGAAAGTCTGTGCGAAGAGAACTGCTTTATCAGTAGAAGAAATAGCTACAGAACCATCAGAGTAGAAAAGAGGAGGGAAGGATGATGAGGTAAAGTTGTTAGAAAGATTTTTGGCAAGGTGCCAGAAGGAGCGGGAAGAATTCGAGTTGGAGAGTTGAGAGCATTTAGTATGGATGAAATTATTTTTAGTAGAGCGAAGAACAGACTTAGCACGATTCCGGGCAGAAACGTAAAGATGATGTGATTCAGGGGTGGGTTGGCTCTGGTACCTTTTGTAGGCCCTCTCCTTGTTGCGGACAGCATTAGAACAAGCGTGATTAAACCAAGGCTTTCTTGCGTTAGTCAAAGGATATGAGAAAAGAATGTATTCTTCCATGCCCGAGAGAATAACCTCCGTAATGTGCAAGGCACACTCAGATGGCTCACGGCCATGGAAGCAATAATCATTTCAGGGAAAATCAAAGAAATACTGCCTGAGGGCCTCCCAGTCCGCGGCTCCAAAATGCCACAGACGACGTTTCCCTGGAGGGTCCACAGGCCGTACCGGAGTGATAGGACAGGTTAAGGTAATAAGGTTGTGATCGGAGGAGCCCAACGGAGAGAAAAGATTAACAGAGTAAGCAGAAGGATTAGTTGTGAGGAAGAGGTCAAGTATGTTGGAGCTCTCTCCAAGGCGGTCAGGGATACGGGTAGGGTGCTGTACAAGCTGCTCTAGGTCATTAAGGATAGAAAAGATGTAGGCTTGTTCACCAGGTGGATCCGTGAAAGGAGAGGAGAGCCAAAGGTGGTGGTGAACATTGAAATCTCCAAGAATGGAGATTTCAGAGAAAGGAGAAATGGATAGAATGTGTTCCATCGTAGAAGTAAGATAGTCAAAGAATTTGTGATAGTCAGTAGAATTAGGGGATAAGTAAACAGCACAGATATGTTTAGTCAGAGAAAGACAGGAAAGCCAAAGCCATAGTGTGGAGATTTCAGAAGAATCAAGTTCAGGAACACGAGAGCAAGATAAGTCGTTGCGTATATATACACAACAGCCACCTTTGGCTTTGAAATAAGTATAGAGAAAGTAGGAGGATACAGAAAAGGGTTTGCTGTCAGTTGCCTCAGACAGCTGAGTCTCCGTTAGAAAAAGAAGGTGAGGTTTAGAGGAGGAGAGGTGGTGCTCAACAGATCGAAAGTTAGAGGAAAGGCCGCGAATGTTGCAGAAATGAAGAAGAAGAGAGTCAGACAGTGGTTCCAGGCACCTTGAGTCGTCACCGGGAGAGGGGCGGATGGTGGGGGCATTTATGGTCCCCCCCCCTGGGGACTCCGAGGCTTGATAAATCGACTCCATTTTTTGTGAATTTTGAATAGGAAGTGTAGTGTGTACTGTGCATGTAGTTTGGTGAAGATAGAGAAATTTGTACTGGAGAGCATGCTGGCCTACTCACTGTGTAACTGAGACACTGAAAAAGTTCAGCAAAGGGGGATGGTCAGGAACTAGTCCTGAGGGCTGATGAAACGGGAGCTCCAGCACTCCCTGTCATCAGCGCATCATTCACACGGCATCTGACGACACTTTCCATTGTATTCGGCATGTGTTTGCCGTCCATATAAGTCAGCACGACCAGCAGCCCTTTATTAAAATATCTCCCTTCAATGACAAATTTCCCTCTCTCTCTCTCTCTCTCTCTCTCTCTCTCACACACACACACACACACACACACATACAGTATATTTCTTCATTCATTCTCCACATTTCCCCCCTCATTCTGCGTCTTCCCCTTCCCCATTTTTCCTCTTTCCATTATAGCCCTGACCCACTGTCTTCATTTTCTCAGCCCCTCAAGAATTTCTCATTTCCTCCCTCATACCCTGCCTCATTTTAATCCATCATCTTTAACATCTCCAGGCTACTCTGACCCTCTCTCGGCTTACCTGGAACAGAATACTATACTCGTTTCACTCTAACCTGACCCAGATTTTCGTCTTTTTGTTGCTTATTCCACGTACCTCAGTGGCAGAAAAAGACAATGCTACGGCTCTATATCCTTTTCATAGCACCTTTTCGTGACTGGCATCATCTTTCAGTATTAATCTCTTGCCACGACTCAGCGTTCAAGGTGCAGAGTTGTCAGTTTTAGGCTAAGTTAGAGTAAAAAGGGTATAAAGCTGACCAGACTACGAAAGGGTTAGTGGTATCAGTATTACCTTTCACAGGCTCCCATGACACACTCGAAGTAAATAAAATTCGTGTGGGTTTACTTGCAGCACAATATTTATGTCACCATACCAGAGGAAAACTCCCACAATCATTTCCTGTTTCGTTCAAAATTCGTCTGGGTTTAGCTGCAGTACAGTATTTATGTCACCATATCAGAGGCAAACACCCTCCCTCATTTCCTGTTTCGTGTTTTCCTTCCTACCTTCCCTTCGACTTCCAGTTTTCATATTACATTTTCCTTGCTACGTTTCTTTCTTCACCTATTTTCCAACACCGCATTTTGTGAGATGTGGCCTCGACAAAAGGATCCCCAGCCATTTCCGTCTTTACTCAATACGGGGGAATCTTACCATGTCACTTTACTCCTCCTCAACTCTATTTTGTTTCTCAACCTTATTCACGGTTATCCTCTCCTTCCGCATCCAGCCATTCCATTCTCATACTGTTTCTTAACTTTTATACTTCATATATTTTCATTTTCACTTTTCTCATCTGTTCCCCTGACCTTTACTGTACATTCTCTCTCATTTCTCTACTTTCTTTTGTTTCCTAACCTGTTCCTCCTTATTTATGTCTATCTTTTCAGTTCTCTCTCTCCTTCGAAATCTCCCCACTTTATCTAATCTTTCCTTCACCCACCTCAGCTTTTATCACAGCTGGATCTTGAGTGGTGTGTGTGTGTGTGTGTGTGAGAGAGAGAGAGAGAGAGAGAGAGAGAGAGAGAGAGAGAGAGAGAGAGAGAGAGAGAGAGAGAGAGAGAGAGAGAGAAGGGATCGGTAAGGTAAAAATATTATGCTTGGAAATACTTTGTTTACGTCGTTTGGCAGCTAGGAGAAATTTCTTATTGAAGTGTATAGCATTTTTGTGATGTTTAGTGTTTAATTACACATAACTCGAAAATTTTATGACTGCATACATCAGGCAGTTAGAGCCAGCATTATTACATAAGCCTATGTTACCATATAGGAACATTTACTGCCATTATAATGGCTGGGAACAATCGAAATATTTTTATATTTTAATAATCCATCAGATCAGTGTTATAGTAATTCCTCAGATCATGAAAAGTTGTGACTATGGTGTACTTCGGCGTACAGCAGAGTACGCAGGAATACATAGGAGGTACAGATAACAGGAGGCCTGTTATGCTCAAACCTACTTTTAAGAGAAACGGATATAATAATAGGAAGGCTACCCCCTTCCTATCACAGGAAAATAATAGAAAAATACCATGCTTGTTGGAAATAACAGGCATGGAAATTACACGGCAGGCAGAACATGGATAACTATGTACTTAGTAACTTTCAATATATAAACCTGTAAAGAAAGAACATACACAACCGAAAAACATTCTCATAGTTAACCAATCGTCTCACAGTCGTCAGCAAACACTTCAGCCTGGAAGTAAACTACAGTGATTTAGTTTTGGCTTATAGTCTCGAAATATTTGTCTACAGTAGTTAATTTTTGAATGCATTAATAATTTTGCACTAATGTTGCTGGCAGCTAATTCCATTGCTCCACTACGCGAATGACGAAGTAATTTTTCCCTGTATTAGCGGTGAATGTCTTACTTTTGAGATTCATCCCATCATTTCTAGTCACATTATCATTCTCTGTTTCGAACTAGTCATCATATCTGATCTCATATAAGTTGCTGAGTATATTAAATCTTTAAATTAGACCTCGTCTGAGTCATTCCCTTTTTAGACAAAACAGCATCTTTAGCCGTCCTTCGTAGGATAAATTTGGCGGACTGGTATTTTACACATTTTCTAGGTGTAGTCAGTCTAAAGACGTGTAAAGTTTAGAGATTATTTGAAGCGTTTTGTGTTCGAAATTCCTGTAATGAAGCCGATGCTGTATTTTGTTTACGGTACCTTGTTACCTGCTGCTCTACGCTGTTGAGAGTTTCCAGGTGATAATTCCTTGATCTCTTTTGTTCCTTACTTCTGTCAGTAATATATCGAACTTGCGGTACTCAGTTATTTTTTTTTTTGCAGTACTACATTAATCTACTACAAGTTATATCTGCCATTTTTCACTCCAGTTCAAAAATGTATCCAAGTCGTTTTGTTTTGAGTCACAATCGCTTTAGAAATTACTCTACAACCAGTCTGTGTCATCTGCAAATTTCACTACCCTAGAAATTCGTCCATTTTCTTGATCAGTAATATATAAAGTGAAAAGAACTGGTGGTGACCCCCACCCCCCTCATGTAATGAGGCATATAGATGCAGATTTGAAAGATTCACCTTTAGGTCGATATGACTAGCCTAATTTGAAAGGAGTCAAGGCGAAAAAGCGATTTTTAAAACATTTTTGGAGGAGTCTACAGCCTGGGCCTTGGCCCAATTTGGCCCAAAATTTAATCAGATGATCAGAATGTCATAGCCCATCATCCCTGTAATTTTAGATAAAATCGCACCAGTAGTTTTCGCGTAAAGTTGTTAACAGACAGACAGACAAACAAACTGACAAACCGAGTGAAAACAATACCCGTCTTCGAGCCCCTCCGGGGCGGGGACGGGTAATGAATGATCATGGTGATAGCACAAGGTCAAAATTCGATCCCAGTGTGTCTTTGTGTAAAAAAAAAAAATAATGATCTTATTTGCACCTAACTTGGGTCAGCTAAGGGGTTTATCTAGTTTATAGAACGATAGGTCATGTGGCAAGGTCAACTTAATTAGTTATTATCCAACTTAGACCAAGCCTCGTGGAAAGGTTCATGGTAGGTGGAAGATGAAGTGTTTTAATTTTGAGAACAGACAATCAATGGTTAATGTCACAGTTTGAAGGCAAAGCTAACTGCACGAGTATGGTGTGTTTGCCTGCACTAATTCTTTATTATACACGTAAGTAATATTATAAATTTTCTCATGAAAATAAGCACGGAGAATATACCACTGTAAAATTTCAGTCTCCCTGAGAATTAATACCGATATGAGAAAACCTACACAGCCTGAGAGTAAAAATCTGAATCTGAAGCTGACACTGCAATGAACACGGACATCCTTTTCATCAAAAAATTACACAACTCATACCGTTGCTTAATTATCAGACTGTTATATAAATAAACTGGGTACTTAATCATTAGTAAGTGGTAGGTTTCAGACTGGCAACCTGGATGCAAAAATTGTATATAATAATAAACACTGTCAGTATAAGAGACATCCTGTGTCGGTCCTCACATAGTTTGGCTCTTGGACAATGTCACATAAATTTCTTTGCTAGTAATGGCCTTATAACTGTCTTTGCTGTTTGTGCAAAGTAAGCGCTGACGTGGTTTATATTATTTTTCTTGTATCAACACAACTGCACTATATGTTTTTGTAAGCCTTAATTGAAAAATTATCAATGGAGCGTTGATATCTTCATTTCTTACTTCTGCATCGTAAAAGCAATATGGTATGTAGTTATATATGAAAGACGACTCAGAGTGTGCAATACCTGCCCACACCAAGTGGTATCAGGGCTGAAAATTAGACGTTGTCCTGTGACATGACTCAACTTTCCACAGACTGGTCGAAATTAGATCAAAACTGCTTGAATTCACTTTGCCCTGTGGCCTTGACCTTTGACTGATTGTTCTCAAAATCGAATCCTTTTCCCTTGTCTACCAGTGAGCTCTTTCTCAAACTTTGTGAGTACAGGGTGGAATGTAGTAATGGGTAGAGAACTCTGAATCTCCTCCCAAATGCTATCTTGTTTCTGTGCCTTTTATACTCTTGTTTCAGCACTTGTTTTCTTCCCTGCATCATTACAGTCATTGTAGAATACATATTATTTCTACTTTATGGTGTGTTTATATGGAAGCTACAGTAGCTTCCAACTACATGTCATATATTATCAGCACATAAACGAGTCTCTGGCTACATCCCCTAAGTGCCAAGCCCCACCTGTGTCCCCCCAGAGATCTGTTCCTGTCTTGACAAAATTACCCCCTTGGACCCGTTTTCTCCAATTGACCTATTTTCCCTCATGGACCTGTTTTCCCCCATGGACCCATTTCCCCCATGGACCCATTTTCCCCTTGGACCTATTTCTCCCTTTGACCTGTTTTCACATAGGCCTCTTTCCCCAATATGGCCACGTATTTTCCCCAATGGACCTGTTTTCACCACTACTTACGCCTGTGGACTCATTTTCCCCTTGGGCCTATTTTCCTTCACATACCTTCTCCATGGACCCATTTTCCCTATGAACTTATTTTCACCACGGGCTTATTTTTTCCATGGCCTTTTTTCCTCCATGGACCTACTTTTGCCATGGACCTCTTTTCCACCATGGCTGTATGTGCCACCATGAATCTACTTTTCCCTCCACTGGCGTTTCATGGAATGGGGCAACACGAATCAGTGATTTTTTGTTTTGTATTGTTTTTTCACATATCTGATGAAAAAACGTCTGAGTGTTACAGGAAGTTTTTAGGCTATAGCTCGTGTGTTGCAGCTCGAATGATGTCAATATATATATAGAAATATCCCTGGTTGCTACCAAGTACCTAGGTGAATAACACGCGCGTGTGCAGCGTTTCGTTTTGGATTTAGGTCTGATGAAGAAAGAAGGAAAGAGAAACAACGACATTTTTAGAACAAGAGTTCGTAACTCTGTGAAGATTAGAAGGGTTTTGTGAGTAGTTTTGCACTTAAATAACGAAATTCTTTTACTTTGTATGCATAAAATATGGTTTCACAAGCGTTTTTGTGTCAATGCCCATATACGTTATGTACACGACGTCACTGAAGCCTGTGTCATCCCCACATAGTAAGCACTACTGTGTTGATGAAGGAACGGATATTATAGATTATAGTCATGGTCAGTAATACTGTCCCTCGTAGCAGATAAACAAATAATGGAACACAGCTATTATTCTACAAAGATAACTGGGCTCCAAATATCGTGTCACAAGGTTTTTAAAGTCACAGATCACTTCTTCATTATTCGTTGCCATGGAGTTCATTTGTTTTTATGGCCGTAACTAAGCAACGTGTGATACTCGTGTATAATCTTTTCACTGAACGTCCTCTTGTGATTTTTCTTTTCCACATATTGTCACTCTGTTAAACTGGCACTACATCAAACCTTCGGGCAAATGACGCTAGAATATTTATTTGCTACATTTTACCTCTAATTCTTAAATAAGCTGATTGGAGACTAGCTGATAGGTGGTAATGGAACACAGCTACCTGTATAACACCAATATGACCAATGAAAAATAATATATATACAGTATTACAAGACTATGATAAAGGAAAAACTATATAACGAAATCATTAACTCCTATCCAGAGATTATCTCCAGACGATGTCATTCATCTTAGTAGACACTCTTAGAACTGGAGGAGGGGGGGGGAGCGGATATGATCGTAGTTAATTTCTTCAATACTACAGTACAATTTATATAGATATATAGCTCGTTTGGTGTAGTGTAATTAACACACTGAACTCGGCGATGTCCTGTTTCATTTTATTCTTGCCCTCTCCTGACGATTTTATTCAGCATATGATAGACATTTCGAACTGGTGGGGTTAGACATCGCTACATTAAACTGGCTGGAACCTTTCCTACGTTGAATAAAACCGTCTGGCAGTAGCAGGAGTAAACTAAAATGGACGTCAGCCGGATTCAAGATGTCAGCGTGAATCAGGTTAATGAATCAGGGTTACGGATAATCAGCTGGAAAGATCGATTATAATATAGAACCGAAATATACAAACTTCCACTCTTCCTTGCATTTCCCGTAAACGAAGCAGTTTACGATGCTGTGTCCCCCGTAAGTTAGATAATTACTACGATAAGGAGTTCATCGTAAGGTTGTTTGTGAATCCGGGCTCAGAGTGAAGATGGAGGGGGTAAGCTCGACTATAGTTCGTCTACATTAAGTTGGCGAAAATTTGTGTCTTTTTGCACCTTATTTCCCATAGCTCGGCAGAATAAGACAATACAACGGCTTTAAATCATTTCCATCGCACTTCTTCGTGACTATCACTGTATTCTAGTATTAATCTCCTATTACACTCCGCCTTGAAAATAGAATGACTGAGCTTTTAGGCCAAGTTAATGTAAACACTGTAGTAATGATGGCGCCACAGTCCAACACACAGGCCTTGGACAGTACTTTCACCAGCGTAGGAGGCTTTGTAGCGTCTCCTCCTTAGCGAATTATTTTGCATGATACTCCTTACCGTTGTTTTATATCTCCATAGACTAGTTTCATATTGACACATATTGCATAAATAACATGCTACGGAATAATAACAACTTCTTCATTCCGATTATCTACATTTTTATTAATCTTGCGCACCTCAGACAATTACTGTATATCCTAGGGGAGGCCTTACAAACTAGAGACCTTAGATGCAACCGTCAGTAACTTCTTCACTGCTAGATTTCCTTCCAAAGTTGACTACATTCCTTTGGTGTAAG
>NC_137010.1:47374309-47454309 GCF_032717465.1 Coenobita brevimanus | reverse complement strand
TAGAGCCACCCCTTACAAGATTGAGGCGTCAGGCAATAGATTGACAGATTTAGCCAACTCAAATATCAAATGATATGGAGGTTAGACCATCATATACCGTAAATTTATCAATGACCAAAGTAATTTCAAAGGCCCCCCATAAACTGTAGACGTTCAAGCATAACTAACAATCATGACTGACAAGAAAATATCTAAACCTACCTAATACACTGGCCCAATCTATTGTGCAAATGATAATATCCATACACGAGGGCCGAGAAATACCAAGCTTGAACACTGATTTGGATAAAGTCTTGATTTGGAGCCAAAATCAGAGACCAAACGTATAACTGACCGTATACGGTAACGGTCGATAAACCCGAGACATAAAAAAGTAAATATTATGTACCTCCAAGTCCTAAATTAGATCTTGATCTCATGCAACGCCGGCACAGCAACTAATAAACATCATGTTCATCAACATTGAAGTATAAACGCTCGTGCCGAACTTTCGAATAAGAATAAAATAAAAATAATTGTCTTGTTGGTCTCTTGTATAGTAAAGTAATTCTCAAAATGTTTTATTATTTACTAATTAGTAAATTGAAATATTATCCAGATAACAACAGCATATACAAATTCAAAATTGGAAAAAAAAAAAAATGGTTTTGAAAGAAAACCACAAAGATATAAGGGTAACTATACTGTTTAAGCAGTGGCGGATTGGCATGCAAAAATGTCTGAATATTCGAGCAACATAAGTGATCAATTGATATTAATCGTTTTACATATATATATATATATATATATATATATATATATATATATATATACTAAAAGTGAAAATTTACAAGTCCATGGTTAGACCAATTTTAATTTACGGGCATGAGTCATGGTACAGTACAATTGCAACAGATCAGAAAGTATTAGGATTTGAGAATAAAATACTGGGAAGGATTCTTGGGGTAAAGTGGCAAGACAGAGTTACAAATGCAAGAGTAAGGGATATTAAGAGGGTGGAACCAGTTAATAAACATGTGAGGCCGGTCCTGCAGTGGATACTCAAACGGCTGATGATGATATATATATATATATATATATATATATATATATATATATATATATATATATATATATATATATATATATATATATATATATATATATACTACGTTTTGTGAACTGGGGGACCATGGCCCCCCTGGCCCCCCCTTTGGCTACGCCCATTCTCACGCCACCACCAGGCTACTGGCACCGTTCCTGGCATCCTGGAATATCATACAGTACGGTGCAGTGGTAACAGCAAGGGTGTAGTTACACTGTAATGGTTGACTTATGGAACAATAATGTAACTATACTGTATTTGCTTTAACTTGGCCTAATTGCCTTCTCTTCATCTTGAATACTGAGCTATCAGAAATCAACGCTGGAATATGATTCCACTTACAAAGTAGCACTACGGGAACGATGCCTTACAGTGGCACTGTCTGGTGCTGCCAATGAACTGCAGGAAACCAGCTGCAAAAAAGGCGACAGTATCCTCCAAACTGAACTGAAAGCTACGCTGATCCCTCTGATTATTGCACCCGCCCGCTCGATAGCCGGATCAGTGGTGGTGTTTTCTTTTGGCGCGAGCGCGCGCTTGGGTGTGTGCGTATGTAATAATAATAATAATAATATTAATAATAATAATAATTAACGGGCTATTGGATAAAAGGTAGCCAAAGGCTGAAAATATACAATGGATAATAGGAAGAGTATTTGAAAAGGACTGTAGTTACATGCTTTAAAATATAAAAAGATTAATAGTTAATACTTAATCATAGTCAAATTATGAAATTGTTAAAACCTGTTACTTAAAGCAAATCACATTACAAATATATTTAAACTTAGTTAAGTGAAGTGAGACATACAATATTAATGATTGTTTAAAATTTTAACTAGAGTGGGAATCGGGCTGTTCATTTACCTGTCAGTTCTGACTAGAACTGGGGTAACCTTATTGTATCTCCGAGTGGCACGTAGTGGTGGGCAAGGTAAAGAGAATGTGAGGTAGATTCACCGTTCCCGGCTCGCGCAGAGAGTGTGACGTCAAGGATAAAAGACAGAAAGAGAGAATGGGAGCGTGAAAGAAAACTAATGTAATGGTATACCAATGCAAACTGACGATTTCCAGATAAATTGGTAGGTGTTTAGTGTTTCTATACTCTCAACCAGTGATCTCTGTCAATATTTTCAGTTGTTTTTCTTATAATAAGCTAGCTTACAGGCATCTGTGACGTCAGATCTGTGTCTGTATGACCCTGTATACAACATTCCTATATTCTCTGAAAACAGTTCTTCTTGAAGGCATGTTTTATAATATCTCAGAAACATAGCATTAACCTTTTCATTGCTCTGCATGCAGTTTAGGATGCAAATAAAAGTAATCCATGTAGGACAGGGAGCTCATATCACAGGGCAGGTAGGTGAGCAACTGGCCTCACTATCAAGTAGAGACCCTCAATCTGGATTATCTGTGACGTCATGCACAGACCTAGACACGTTTTTGCTCCCTGCCCCCGCAGTGTGAAACTACCTTATACTCTCTTTATCTTGGTGGTGGGGGTGTTGGCGGTGGCAGGAGGTGGCGATGACGCGGGTTGTTCAGCAACTTGTGGCTGAATTGTTCTAGGGCTTGGTGGTGGTTGTCAGCCAGGGTTGTTGGTCAAGGGTGTGAAGGGCATCATCATAGGTGCTGTAGGAGGGTCCCATGATGATCTTAACTGCACGTTTTTGAATACCCTCAAGACGGAATCGCTACATCTGTGTCAGGCTGGGGGACCAGGCAGGTGAGGCGTATGTCAGCTTGGGGAGAATAAACTGTTTGTAAATGTTGCACAGCTCCATCATTGGAAGACCAAGTGACTTGAGGTGTCGGAGCATGTACAATATGTAGCTGGCTGCTTTGACTACAGCATCGACGTGATTGCCCCAGTACAGCTTGGTGCAGATGACCACTTCGAGCGTGTGGTGCAGAGTGAGGCTGGGAGGTGAAATGGGTGCAGTGCTAAGGATGAAATGCATTACCACTGTTTTCCCAGTGTTGATGGTGATGTTAGCACTGGTCCAGGAACTAAGGTTATTTAGAATTGTCTCAAGTGAGTGTAGTCAGAGAGGTGTTACTGATGGTTGTGGCTATTGTTGAATCATCCACGTATTTCCAGGGAAAGGGGGTGTCCAGCAGTGCATTGTTGATTAGGACAAGAAAGCACAGTGGACCCAACTTCGTCCCCTGGGGCACTCCACACATGATGGTCTGGATGCTGGACACCGTACCCTGGAAATGGACAGCCTGGCGACAGGGGGAAAGTCTGCCAACCATGGGATGATGGACTCCCTGATGCCCCTGGATGACATTTTAGTGATAAGGTTGGTGTGGTTGACTAGGTCGAAGGCCATGGTAAAGTCTATAAACGATGCTACAACTGAGGATTTCCATTGTTCTAGGTTTTGAAGATAAAGTCCAGAAAACTGATGATGCAATGAGTAGTTGATGAGGCCTTCATGTTGCCAAACTGTTGCAGGTCTACGTTTGGGGCTAGATCTGCATATGCCCACTTCCCTACAACTTTCACAGAGAAGACTGGACAATGGCGTGACGGATATGGGTCTCAGATCGTTATAGGTGACAGGATTGGCGGTTTAGGGAATGGGTGTAATATACGATGTTCCAGTCACCAGGGCATTTGTTCTGCTAGAGAGATGCATTGATAACAGAACAGAGTGGTAATAATAGTTCATAGGCAAATTCTTTTACAAGTGTCATAGGCAGATCTATCGGTGTGGTAGATTGCTTGGCCTGAAATGCTTTAAATTTCTGGTACACATGATGTAGTTCGACCACTGGGGTGGTGTGGGGTTCCGTGCTGGTAGATAGGCAGGCAGGAGGGTGGTGTCGAGTCTTGGCAACTTCTGACATATAGAGGCAAAGTGTGTGTTTACCTCCATTGCCGCCTCGTGGATGGATAGCTGACTTGTGCACGGGAACGATGTGGTTGGCATGTTTATGCCACACAACTTCACATTGCTGTACCACTTACTAGCATTGCTTTGTTTCAGGTTTTCCGGTTTGTTAGGGTAGTATGTTTTTTTGACCAGATTGATTTCTCTTATTGCCTTGTTTCAAACAGCTTTGTAAAGCTGGGCGTTGCTGGACAGAAAAGCTTGGATGCGTTGCTCTAACAGGCGATCTATGAACCAAGGGGGGTCGGTTGTATGACTTTTTAGCGTCTTGATTGGGATATAATGTTGAAATGCAGTGATGATGGTAGATAAATAATTGTCCCATTTTGTAGCAACTTCTTGAACGGTTAGCACCTCGACCCAAGGGTATTGCATCAACCACTGCCCAGACTCACGACTGGATGACTCACGGAGTGGCCTGAACTCCCTAATTGTGGGAGGATGATAATAGGACACTGTAGGCAGTGGACGCCAGAGGATCGAGGTGTGTGTGCTGCGGCATTGGTTGTGGTGTCTTATAATGTTCAGTTACATCAGTCGATATCAGGTCAAGGGTATTATTACCACGAATGGGGAAATGGACAACTTGAGGGAGGTGCAGTTCATTTTCTATGGATGTTGTGTCTATTTCATTGAAGTCGCCGCAGATCATTAGTTTGGCACAGAGATATCTGACACGGAGGTGGTCGGAGGTATGAATCAGGTGGTGAAGAAGAAGGTCCATAGTATGGGCCCTAGGGGGATGGTACACCACACAGCACACAACAGAGGTGGCCTAACAGGTGTGGCGAGGCGGTGCAATACGCACCCACAGTGCCTCCACGCCCTCAGGAATGTCAACGTCTAGAGCGGATGGCGTAAAGTCCCGGCTATAATACAACACCACATCACCACCGCGCCTCCCCGTGCGAAGTGAATGAAACAAGTCAAAGTTGTGGATCTGGCTAGTTTCTGGTGTAAACTGCTATGCCTACGTTATGACAATATCTGGGTTGATTGTGTTGACCACTGTTGTAAGTTCATCACTTTGTTGCTTAGAGACATGACTGTGTGTGTGTGTGTGTGTGTGTGTGTGTGTGTGTGTGTGTGTGTGTGTGTGTGTGTGTGTGTGTGTGTGTGTGTGTGTGTGTGTGTGTGTGTGTGTGTGCGTGCGTGTGTGTGTGTGTGAACAAAATAACTGAAGCAGTTTTGATACGATTAGGATCAAAGTTGGTGAGAGTGTCGAGGTTCAGCCAGGAGGCTTTTTAGTTATTTTCGGAACTGTACTGTATATCAACAGTCAAGGTCACAAGGTAAGGTTACCTTAAACAGCTTTGATCTGATACAGATTACATTAAGGAAAAGCTGAGGGTATGGCAAGGATGTTATTGAATTTTAAGAACCATTAGTCAGTGGTCAAGGTCAGAGATTAGGAACTATAACTCAGTTTGCACTTGACTTGGACCAGGCTTAATGTTGGTGTCGAGGGTCTGCCAAGGATGCTGTCTCAATTTAGGGAACAACGGGTCAAAGGTCAGGAGTGCAGGGTAAATAAACTCATCAATTTTTATCCGACCGTGTCCAGACATGGTGGATGGGTTGGATTCTGCCAAAGGTGAAATAAATCAATTCTGAGAACAACTTGTCTGAGGTTTAAAGTCACGGAGCAAAGTCGGATGTTCAGCCCTTATACTAACTGGTGTGCAGGTGTTGCTCTCTGAGTACTCATTCTTGAACTGAGATTTAAACATACATTATTAGAAGTATCACTTCAGTACAGTTATCACTAGGCTAAACCCCGATCACTTTCCAAATCAGAAAAAAATGCAATATATTGAATAAAGCCAATTATCCTAGTCTGCGGTAACAAATGGTTTTCTGTCGTTCTGTTAAATTTCCCCGTCAGTTTTTTATACATTGAGGTGTTCTCTTTCACTCTTCTGCCAATTTTTGCTCAAAGGTTGAATGGGCGGCGAAATATTGTCTTCATTGCTATAACTGATCCTTGTCTATTTTAGTATTCACACTCTTACAAGAGTTACCTAACATGGGCCAACCTGCCAGCTGCAGTTAACCTGTGTTCTTCAAACAAAGCACCACTCACTCCTTGTTTTTACCAAGAATATGTTGACGTTTTATATCATCATCATCATCATCATTATTGCTATTCTGTTGTAAATGAAATGGGTAGAAATTCGAAGAATCATCATCAATATCATCATCAATAAAAAGGGAACACAAAGCAAGAGGGGTAACGTTAGGGCACCCCTGTGAAAATGAACCATCCTTCCATTAGCAAATTTTATGCCTTCATAATTCCTGCTTACTCTCACGCAGTAAATTTTAGTCATACAAAATACACATATACACTGCCACAAATTATTATTATATACACCACCACGAACTCACTTTTACACACACACACACACACACACACACACACACACACACACACACAGTTTGAGGAGGATAAAAAAAAATAAAAGTAGTGATCAACCAAAGCTGTTTTACAGCTACATCAGAAGCAAAACCAATGTAAAAGATATAATACAATCCATTACGGACAAGGGAATCACTTATACACAAGAGAAAGATATCTGTGAAGCACTAAATAAGAATTTCCAATTAGTTTTTACAGAAGAAAAAAATTTTGAGAGGGACTATGTGGAACATGCATGTCCACACATACTACCAGATATACAAATAGCAGAAAAAGTAATACAGGAGGAGTTAAGTAGATTAGACAGTGGAAAAGCAAGTGGTCCTGATGAAATTTCATGTTGGGTACTACGAGAATGTGCAAGGGAGTTAAGTAAACCATTATTTTTAATTTTCAAGAAATCCTTGAGTCAAGGTAAACTACCTGATATTTGGAAAAAAGCAAATATTGTCCCCTTATTCAAGAAAGGAAATAGACAAAATCTACTCAACTACCGACCAGTATCACTGACCAGTGTTGTAAGCAAGGTATTAGAAAAGCTTATAAGAAAAGCTTGGGTAAATCATCTAGAAGAACACAGTATGATAACAGAAAGACAGTTTGGTTTCAGAAAAGGAAAATCATGTGTTACTAATCTGTTGAGCTACTATGACAGAGTAACAAACACAATACAGGAAAGGGAAGGATGGGTGGATAGTATCTATTTAGATTTCAAGAAAGCTTTTGACACAGTACCACACCAAAGACTTTTATGGAAACTGTACCATCAAGGAGGAATTCGAGGCAAACTGTTTTGTTGGATGCAAGACTTTCTCATAAAAAGAGAAATGAGAACAGTTCTAAGAGGAAACTACTCATCATGGAAAGAAGTGACTAGTGGAGTACCACAGGGTTCAGTGCCAGCACCAATCATGTTTTTAGTGTATATAAATGATATAAACATTAACACTGGAAATGAGAGCTATCTGAATATGTTTGCAGATGATGCAAAAATACAAAGGAGAATTACTAACACAGACTCTTGTAAAGAGCTACAAGAAGAATTAAATAAACTTCATGAATGGAGTAGTATATGGCAAATGGAATTCAATGTGGACAAGTGTCATGTAATCAAGTTTGGTAAAAGTGGAAAAAGACCTGAGTGGGATTATAAGTTAGGAAATAAAACCCTATACACATCAGAAAGAGAGAAAGACCTAGGTGTGATTATTAATAACAGATTATCTCCGGCTGACCACATCAGCGAGAAGGTACGGAACATGTATACACTGCTTGCAAATATGAGAATAGCATTCACATACATAAATGAAGACATGCTAAGAAGGATAATAACATCATTCATTAGACCAACCCTGGAATATGCATCAGTAGTCTGGAGTCCTCATCTCAAAAAACACATAGCCAAGATTGAAAAAGTTCAAAGGGCCGCTACAAGATGGATACCAAGCTTAAGGGACCTAAGCTACGAAGAAAGACTAAATAAACTGAATCTACCAACACTACAGGAGAGAAGGAAAAGAGGTGATATGATAATGCTATATAAGTGCATATCAGGGAAGGAGAAAATAGACATAAATGATTACTTAACATATGGAGAAGCATCAGCAAGAGGACACTGCAAAAAACTGCATAAGAAGAGAGGTGATAAAGACGTAAGGAAATTCAGTTTCCCAAACAGAGCAATTGATCAATGGAATGCACTACCGAATGAAATAGTGTGTGCCAAAACAATTCACAAATTTAAGGATATGTACGATAAATATGGTTTAAGACACGGGACGGTACGAGCTTGACTCATTCCTGTAAAGATACAATTAGGTAAGAACACACACACACACACACACACACACACACACACACACACACACACACACACACACACACACACGTGGTAGAGTAGTGGAGTGATGATTGCCAGGACGCGAGAGTGATCCCCGGTTGGTGCAGGATATATGCTGTGGATATGAATACTGTTAAGTGATCTTCCACAAGGCCCACTGCTGTCTGGAAATTCCCCGCTAATACCATTACACCATTTCTAAATGAGACATCCCTAGCATATTTCGGTATAGCCTGTATAGTGCATTATTTGCGCCCAAGCGGCGATATGTGATGTGTGTAGATGGACTGCTGGGTCTCAGGGAAAGGAATGTTTAATACTTAGAATCACACACACACACACACACACACACACACACACACAAAGTCGTGACAAGCTACTTATTCGAATATTGAACATTTTGTTATCTCCCACCATTAGCAAGGCGAGGCGATATATATATATATATATATATATATATATATATATATATATATATATATATATATATATATATATATATATATATATAATATGGATTTACTTCTTGTGAAGCGCGGTGGCTGACTTCTGTAGAATTTTGCCATTTTTTTTTTTTTTTGCCCACCTTCAGCAAAGGGGGGGGGGGATTTAGTTTTTGTCAGTGAGCATCTGTGTGTGTGCTAGTGTATGTGTATGTGTCAGTGTATGTGTGTCTGTATGTCTGTTGCCATAATATCTTTAAATTTGGTTTATAGGTGTCTTGTACAATAGCCAACAACATATGTTGGCGGGCGATTAGCATTCGACCCCCGAATGCTTTGTTTCATTTCTTTATACGTTTCTGAAATCTACATGAAAATGGGTTCGACTTTTCTGTCAGAGTTACAATGAAGAATAAATGATAAAAATAACAGGTAAAGAAAACAACGAAGAAGCACCAGCTGAAAAAAAAAAAAAAAAGTGAAAAAAAAGAAAATAAGGTGCAGGTCTGAGTAACAACATTTCACTTGACTAAGTTTTGTCGAGTTACTTGACAAAGCGTAGCAGAGAGAAACGTTGTTAATCAGCATAGATCTCCACCTCACAGGGTGTGTTTTTTTTACCAATTCTGTCTGCATTATCTGCTATACAATAGCACAGGTAATGAAAAGATTATTAAAAAGTGACAACAAACAAATAAAAGGTGTATATAAAAGTTAGGTTGTTGTTGTTGTTGTTGTTGTTGTTGCTGTTGTTGCCCTAGGTTAATCTGAACGTGAACTCGGTGAACTGCGGGCCAAAGATGCACATCTGCAATCTATCGTTCTGCTTTCGGAGGACAGGGAGAGAGTTGAAGGACGTTGTATAACCGGGCAGCGGTGCGGTTTTGTTATATCGGTGCCACCACGTGGAGATGTCTCACTCCATCACCAACTAGAACAATGACAAAAGTACCAGATAGATGAGGGATCGTGTGGAATATCGCTAAAGTGAACCACCGTATGGCAGCTCTGCTACAGTGAACCTCCTTGTGTGTGAAAATCCAACAGAATGATTGACTGACCAGGCCGCTGCTAGAGAGATCTTGCATCTAAAAAGTAGCATGTAATAATAAGAAAGTAACCGAAAAATAACAAGTAATTGCATAAAGCAAGAGGTAACAAGAAAAAGTGAGGAGGAAAGATAACACACACAATATATCTGTATCTATATCTGTCTATCTATGTATGTATCTATCTATCTATAGACATCTCTCTCTCTCTCTCTCTCTCTCTCTATGTATATATATATATATATATATATATATATATATATATATATATATATATATATATATATATATATATATAAAAGATAACCATCCATTCAGTCGATGCCATCGTCATCACTAGCAGCAGCAGCCTGAGTCAGTCCACTGCACAAACGCCTCTCCCATCTTTTTCCACCCCTAGCCGATTGTCTGTTTCCCTGTTCCATCCAGTACCAGGGAATCTCCGAATTTCATTTTGTCATCTCGTCCTCCGTCTGCCCCTTCCCCCCACCCTATCTCTGGGCTGCCACTCAGTCGCGCTGGTTGTCCATCTGTTATCTGTTGTACGAGGGACGTGACCTGCCTACATCCATTTATGTTTTTTTTTACTACATTGATTATATCCTCTTCTTACGTTTGTTCCCTTAAACAGAAAAGTTTCTTTATTTCACCCCATGTAACCCCCTTTACATAATCCTTTCATTCCTCTTTGAGCGCTTTTAAGTTTACCTTCCATAGATTGTGTTAGGCTCCATGTTCCCGACCCATACGTTAGAACAGGAAGGACACATTGTTTATATAACCGTCTCTGTTGGCATAGTGGTAATTGCTTATCCTTCGTGTAGTTACTTAGTATGCCAAAAGACCTCCATCCCAATCCTATTCTTTGCTTGAGTTCATTGCCATGGACTGGGTCTGCCTGAACTCTCTGCCCAAGGTATATATATTCCTCAACACATTCTAGTTTGCATCTACTATTTTTGCAGGTTGGTTATAAACATGTCTTTTAAAACAGTCTTCGTCTTCATATTCATTTTCAAACCTATCTTCAGACTCTCCTTGTTCAGGCCACCTATCGTTTCTTGTAGTTCCTCCCCTGATTCACTGTAAGGGATTATGTCGTCTGCAAATTTAAGATTGTTCAGTCGCTTATCATTTATGTCAATTCTTTTGTCATCCCAATCTAAATGTCTGAAAATATCCTGTAGGCACGCTGTGAATAACTTGGGTGAAATTGTCTTCCTGTCTAACACCTTTCTTTATTGGTATTTCTGGCTGTTCTTAGGGAGCCTTATTATGGCCGTGCTGTCTCTATAGATATCATTTGGTACTCTAATGTACCTCAAGGTGACTGAACACTGCGCGACAAGCCAAATGGTCTCATATCCCAGGAAACATTTTACTGTGTTAGGTGGTAATAATATAACTACAGTAAATGAACTCCTGGTGGTTTAGTGGGTAAGGACGCTGCAACCAAAAGTGGTCCAAAAGATTTTACATTTTAGAGGTGGTTGAATTTTATTGCTCAAATAATATTGCTCAGAGGCGAGTGAATAGTTACGATCTTAAATATTTAGACTAGGCCATTTAGCCCCGGGCCCTGCACTCCTAGTGGGGCAATAAAAGATTGGGTGATAGATACAGACAAAAATAGAAAAAAAATAACAGTTACCGAGGAAAAGTAATGATACAGCTTAACAGTAAAAAGAAGCATGGAAAAAATTAACTAATAAAAAGAAGTGAAAGGTAACTTGGTAAAGTAACAAGAAAAGTAATGGTTAAAAAGGAAGGATAACAAGAAAGCAGAAGGGAGTAAGGTAACACGAAAAAGTAACAAGCAGGAACAGGTAATAATAAGAAACAATAAAAACAAAAAGGAACCAAAATAGCATAAAGTATTAACAAAAAGTAAAGGAAGAACAGTAGCAGAGAAAAGTAAGGAAAAGAATCGAAGAAAAGTAACAGCCATAAGTTACAGCTAAAAAGAAAGAGTAAGACGCAAACACGATAAAAACAAGTAATAGTACAAACAATAAAAAAGTGACAAGTAAAGGTAACAGAAGTAGTATGCAACAAGGTAACCTAAAAGGAAAAATACAAGTAAAATATGAAAATACAAGAAAAAAGGTAACAAGACGAATGTAACTAGAACATATAGTGGGTAATAACAAAAGTGGCAAAAACGGTAGCAAAAATAATTACGTAACAGAAGATAAAAACAAACAGCAAATAGCAAGAAAGAGTAACAACTAATAATGATAGGTTATGATATATATAATGGGCAACAAGGAAATACTTACAAGAAAAGTAAGATATAATGATAAAAGTAACCAAAAAAAAATTAAAGATAATGTTTAACACAAAGTTCAAAGTAAAGGTAACGAGGAAAATAATTTAAAGAAAATCTAACAAGAAAGAGTGACAGGGAATAAGAAACAACAACAAGAAAATATAAAAGAAAAATAAACAGAGGTGAAAGAAGCGCAGAAAGCTATTTTATAAACACTAACCACGGCTTTCCAGCGATATCCCTTCCTTTCCTAAACACACGCACCACATACCCATCACGGAAACGCAATGTATTGTTTGAGTAATCTCACCCGACACAGGCTTTTTCATCTGTACTCCCGCTGCACCCGGCCGTGGTGCTGGTACTGTAGCTCTTAACAGGGAGCCTGAGAACAGTCGATGTGAAGTACAGTATATTGTACTGCCGGGCCCCAGACATATTTCATGCTGCCCCGCAACATAAACACATCATACACAGCCCACTGCTACACACACACACACACACACACACACACACACACACACACTGCCCCGCCTCACATAAAACTTACTCTGCCACACCTCACATTACCAGACGCTACACACACACACACACACACACACACACACACACACACAATTTTATATATATATATATATATATATATATATGTATATATATATATATATATATATATATATATGTATATATATATATATATATATATATATATATATATATATATATATATATATATATATATATATATATATATATATATATATATATATATATATATATATATATATATATATATATATATATATATATATATATATATATATATATATACACCTCACCCAGCAACACCTCACACTCCCTAATATCATATACACCTCGCAGTGACACTCCTCACACACACCTCACAGTGTCCCACATCACACAGCGCCTACCACTCCAATACCATATAGTCTCACTCCTCGCACAGCCACACCTTACACTTGCACTGCCAAACCTCACAGAGCCACATCTCACACTGGCACACCTCACAGTGCCTCACAACACACAAATCCCAACACTGCCGCACTTCACACTACTGCCCCCACACTGCTAAACCTTACACTGCCGAACCTCACAATGCCACACCAAGCAGAACTTTCACAATAATACACCTCACACTGCTACACCACACACATACCTCACACTTCCACATCTCACACTGCCGGAACTCATACTGCTACATCACACACACACACACACACACACAGTCCATCAACATAAATCCAATAAATCCTCCGGAGCGCCCGACTTCAAGCCAATATCGGTTCTTCCTATGTAGCAGTAACAAACGTATCGGCTTAGCTGTGTCTGTCTGTCTGTCTGTCTCGCTCTGTTTGTACTTCTATCTCTCAGTCTGTCTTTTTCTCTCTCTACCTTTATACATGTTTCCATCTGTGTGTGTGTGTGTGTGTGTGTGTGTGTGTGTGTGTGTGTGTGTGTGTGTGTGTTTCTGTCTATATGTCTGTGTCTGCCTATCCATGTGTTTTTCTGTCTCTCTGTCCCTTCATTAGTATATCCTGCCTGTCTGTCTATGTCTCTTTATACATACAGTACACGTCTATCTGTCTGTCTGTCTGTCTCTCTCTACACCAGTACGTCTCAGTCAATCTAGCTGTCTATCCGTTTGCTTTGTCTGTCTATCTGTCTGTCTACCTACACACCCTGTTATTTTTCTCTGTTAATATATTTCTTGATCTGTTCATCCATCATTTTTACATTCATTAACACTTCCGCTTATCACTGTTCCCCAGACATTCATATGTAATTAGTTCGTCTGTATTTAAGCTGTTTTATTGGTATTCTCTCTCTCTCTCTCTCTCTCTCTCTCTCTCTCTCTCTCTCTCTCAAAACAGTCATATCCTGCCGCATTATGGTTATGTGTTTCTTATTTATCGCCCGCCTTTAGAAAGCAGAGCCATAATGTTTTTGCCTGCCTCTGTGTGTGTGTGTGTGTGTGTGTGTGTGTGTGTGTGTGTGTGTGTGTGTGTGTGTGTGTGTGTGTGTGTGTGTGTGTGGTGTGTGTGTGTGTGTGTTCCCACTGTATCTCATGAACTGCTTGAGCTATCAACATGAAACCTTCACAGTATCAAGATATGGCCAGAATCTTGGACGAGTCCGAAAATGGGCACTTGGGGTCAAGGTCAAGGTCGCCAAACTGACTGCCAAAAGTCAACTAGTTTTTATTCCCCAGCTTTAGCACCATTATATCTCATGAACAGCTTGAGCTATCAACATGAAACCTTCAGTTTATCAAGATATGGCCTAAATCTTGGACTTGGCCAAAAGCATATTCTTGTGGGCGATTAGCATCGGCTCCCAAATGCTTTTCTTTCATTTTTATATCCTTTTTCCGCCCATCTATATCTCCACATTCCCTTATCGGGTTTATCTGCATACCTTCATCCACCTGCCCTCATTCTCTTCACCCCTCCAAGCAAAATATGATCCACTAGAAATTTCAACAAGCTCATCACACTTCCATCAGTTATCAGCGTATCCCTTCAGATTTATTCTTTTTTTTTTCTACTACTGCCAAATTACTTAATAAAGCAGAGGTTAATGAAGGCTATATCTAAGTCCTCTAGTTAAAAAATTGTCTCCTACAGCAAAAACAAAAAAATATAAAGTGATCGTAGTGCATAGGTTAAGCATCTGTTATTATACGGGACACGTAACCAGTGAAACAACAGGCTGGTCATTAATCTCCAGTAATCCGTTGTTTAATCTTCCCTGTTACCTCTGTTAGTCTGTTTTATTACCCAGACATCCTTCCAGACCCCATCCTTCCCATTTGTCATCCATGCCTTTCTCTCCAATTTACCCTACATCCACTTAGTTATTAAACCGTGTAATTACTCAGTATCTATGCCACTTTAACCCGTACATATTAACTTGGTGGGGATTTTTGTCTGTTTGCTTTTTTTTTTTTTTTTTTTTTTTTCATTGGCAGACTTTTGCACTACTGGGGTCCTGCTTGCTTCCCATTACAATTTATCGTTGCTGGCATCATATCCTACTGCTAATCCCTTGTTACAGCTCTTCATTCAAGTTTGAGAGATGTTAAATTTAGGCCAAGTTAATGTGGACAGAGCATTAGCATCAATTCACATAACAAGCCATTCATACGGCTAAGTTAGGCATCCACCAGACTATCTTTTTAATTATTCAGTCATCCATTTATCAACACATCCAATGAAGTATATGTTATTTACTGCTCATTAAGCTTAACATATCATCTATTAAACCCCCTCCAGTCATCCGTGTAAATGCCACTCAACTATCCAGATGAGAACACAGCCACTCATTTTGTACCCACCATCACTTTTCCAAACCATCTGTCCACGAGTGTGTGTGTGTGTGTGTGTGTGTGTGTGTGTGTGTGTGTGTGTGTGTGTGTGTGTGTGAACAACTCATCCCCTCATTCACCTAATTATCAGCCTATAATAACCGTCCATTTCCTCACCTTACAGTCTAAACAACCATTCATGAAAGTAACCATCCAGCCATCCTACTATCCACATAAGAACCTTTCAGCCATCAACCTATGTAACCATCCCTCACGGCAACCATCCACTCACTCCTCTCTCCAACTACCCAGCCATCCCCTCACCAGCCATCCAAATCACCCAGCCATCCACTCTACTGATTCCTGCTTCCCCAGGCTCTGTGTTCTGCCCGCGGACGTTCGACGGGTGGTCCTGCTGGAACGACACCCCGGCGGGTCACACAGCGTCCTCACCCTGCCCGTACTTCATCACCGGCTTTGACCACACACGTAAGTTACTTAATAATATTCTAGGTGGCTTAGGAGGCTCCGTAACACATTTCCCGTAGCGATTTGTCATGCATAATGCGCCTTAACATTCTTTTGTATGCTATTTACGTTGCTTTGATATCGACACGCCTTGCACCAGTGACAAAAAAGTAATATGTTGACATGCAGTGTGCGGAATAAATAGCTGAGGAATAAGTGTTATTACTACTTCAAGGCCAAGTAGAATGCGGACCTCGCTATCCATACCCACTCATGCTTCCGAACGATGTATGTGTCAGGACACTAGATATCATAACACACTACATAATAGCTGGTGACATACATGCTGTTAATATGCAATATAGAGGTTTGAGGAAAGTCGTGCCTAAATTCGAGAGAGCTGGAGGGAAAAGCAATGGATATTCTAGCCAAGGAATTTCGCACACAGCACATTATGAAGTCATGGAAAACTCACACCACACACCTGATGGAAGAACACCACACACATACACGTGCCCACACACATGACCCAACCAGTCATATACAGGGGAAATTGGAGAGACAGGGCAGAAGGGGATGGGGTGCAATAGGAAACAGGAGAGGCACGGTGGGAGAGGCAGGAGTAGAGGGCACGGCGTTAGCTAGCATAAACCGCCCTCACCTTAATACTACTCTTGTCAAGATAACTACTTTGAGAATAAAACTACAGTCAAACCCCAGACTCATCTTTATCTTTCTCCTGCCATCCACAAGACCAACTTGAAAATTCTCTCCTCTTACAACCCTATAATCTAACATTTTTGGAAACGCCTCGGCTACGACTGAGATTTTTGGAAACATAGTAGCTAATGACATATGTACTTACAGTTGCAGGCAATAATATCAATCCACTTTTTTTTGCCAGAAGGTTATGAAGCATTACAGTACGTTCTGAAAAACATGTTTGGCTCCAAAAATCGCATCGCTGAATATCGAAAATCAGTGTTCACTGTCTCGTTACTTATCGTTAGAACATGAGCATATATGTTCCCGGCTATATCTTTCTCCACTCCGATTTGTTTTCCTGGTTATTTATTTAAATGAAAATCTGTTTGAATCCACCTCTCTCTCTCTCTCTCTCTCTCTCTCTCTCTCTCTCTCCACACGTACCTCTTCCTTCAATTATCAGCCCTTTCGGCCCAACAAAGTCATTTTTACTATATTCTTGTATCTTTTTACCTCTTAACGATTTTATTCAGCCTGGGACAGACTTTTCCTACTTGGGAGGTTAGTTACATCCTTCATTAACCTCTTTACTGGCCGGGACTCTGCTAATCTGCATAAAACTCTCTGGTTTCAGGAAGGATAAATAACAAAAAAGCCATCTTTGTGAAGTAAAGTAGGTCTCCACATTTTTGTTTTGTTTTTGCCGCTGTTCAACGATTTTATAGATTTAAGAGACCTTTTGAGCTGTGGGTAACATTTATAGTCATATTAACCTCTTCGCTACCACAGCTTTCCTCTGAGCCGAATATAATGGTCCGTTGGTGGCAAGAATAAAATTGTGACCTGTGGCTGAAAGTGTTAGGGCAAATCTCCACAACCACATCTTCCTTTGCCTAATTAACCCATTCACAGTGACTACATATTGCATTTTTAAAAATTCTTGTTATATCAAGCTAATATCAAACATTTACATAAACAGCTTTCAACAACACTTTCAGTATGGAAGGTCTTTCTTAAGGCAGTGATACAAAAGCATTCGGGGGTCGAATGCTAATCGCCCTCTAGAATATGTTGTTGGCTGAGGTACTGTACAAGTTACCTGCAAACCAAAATTCAAGAAAAATCGCAAAACTTTACGGAATTCAGTCACCAGGTTTCACAAAAAGCCAATTCATATATATATATATATATATATATATATATATATATATATATATATATATATATATATATATATATATATATATATATATATATAGATAGATAGATAGATAGATATAGATATTGTTACATAGCCTATGATTTCATCATCCTTTGTGTAAGTCTAACGTACAGTATGCTGCATGTTTGATCACGAGCGTGTTCTACCTCACTCCCCCCCTCCTCCCTTATAGTAGAGTAAGTCGTTCTTTCTGTTGTTCAGAGCAGGATTGTCAACTCTTTGTCCCCATGGCTTCATTTGCGCGTCCTTCTTACAAGTTGTATCAAGCTCTGCCGGCCCCTATATAATGAGCTCAATCTCTGCATTAATTGCCACTTAGATCTACTCATTTTGTTCACATCTCTGTCCTCCCCTGTACAGTTATTATTGTGAGTGCTCAGGAAGTCTCCAGCCATCTAGCAGCTGTGTAATTTGAGTATGAGTGTTATTACATTTTGTTCTCGTACTGTATAGCATAAGGTGTTAATTTGTAGGCCTGGTGAGGTTTTTGTGATTAATGTAAAGTTTGGAGGTCAGTCATTATTAACAATATTTTGTATCTGTAATAATATATCTTGCATTCACTGAGTATTATCTGGTATTTTCATTTTTATCAGGGCTGACTTAGATAAATTTACTCTTGCTAATTTCGTGTTAACAGAGGCTATTGCAGTTAACCATATATTTAACCTGTTTTTTGCCATTACATTATCCTTATGAGTCCTGAATGTTTTGTTGTTAGTTTGAGCATTAAACTTTAACTTGTAATTTTACCTAACTCTTTTGTTTTGAACCTGGAACTTTACGGGACAGTAGTGATTTTTAGTATTCTCACTTAAAGTGTACATTATCTTTCTCTGTTCTGTAACATAAATTTGGCGACCTCTTATCAGGATATTCAGGATATTATCATAAGGATATTGCTTGATATTTTGTGACTGTGATTTATTCATGATGTCTACTGTTACCACACTTGATGAAGCCAAAGATTTTTTGTCAAATGTGCAAACAGTGTGTGATGTAGAAAACAGAACAAAGAATGAACTTAAGCTTGTTGCTCAACAATTGGGAATTGCTGTTCGCTCTCATCATTCTAAAGATCAAATTGTTGACATGATTAATGAAAACTTGTTTAATGTAACTCCTCCAAATGAGCAAACGCAGATTGAATTAGCTAAGTTACAGCTAGCCCTGCAGGAGGCTCGTGCTAAGGAGGCTGAATTTCAGGCAAAAGCTAAGGAGGCTGAGTTTCAGGCACGTGCTAAGGAGGCTGAGTCTCAGGCTCGTATTCAGGAGGCACAAATTGAAATTGCTAGGATTCAGGCAGACCATGAGTATCGCATGAAACAAGGTGGAACTGGATCATCTAGCTCTAATGATTTTGATGTGGCTAAAAATGTTAAACTTGTCCCTCCTTTTAATGAATCTGATTTAACAAAGTATTATCAGTTGTTTGAGAGGGTAGCTACAGGTTTTGATTGGCCCAAAGAGTATTCGCCAATACTCCTTCAAACTGTTCTCACCGGTAAAGCTCAAGTAACTTATGCATCTTTGCCTCAGGATATCTGATAATTATGATGTCGTTAAGAGCTTGATTCTTAAGGCCTATGAGCTTGTTCCTGAAGCCTATAGAGTAAAACTTAGGACAACTTATAAGCAAGATAAGCAATCCCATGTTGAGTATGCAAAAATCAAAGAAGATCTGTTAGAGCAGTGGTTAAATTCTAAGAATGTGGATTCTGATTTTGACAAAATTAAGCAGATGATTTTGCTGCAGGACTTCAAAAGGTGTATTAATAATGATGTAAGCCTATATCTTGATGAGAAAAGAATAGATAATTTGTCTGATGCTGCAGTTTTAGCTGATGAATATGTTCTCACTCACAAGAGATATTCTAGAGAAAAAAGAAAAGCTGAGTGTAAGTACGTTGCCTCTACTCAGAGTACAGGTAACAGGAAAGAGAATAAAGATGATGTTTCTCAGGAAGTAAATACCAGCTTCACCTCTAGAATTCAGAAAAGTAAATGTACTTATTGTAGTAAGCTTGGTCATACTACAGAGAAATGTTTCACGAGACAGCGTCATGTGAACAAAAAGGAGTCTTTAAATATTCTGTCAATCGGTCTAGTGTCCACCCTTGAGAGTACCCAGAATTCTTTAACTGAGTTAACTGAACCTGCTTTGAGGGGTAAATTAAATTCTCATGATGAATCTCCTCTTTTGAGCAGTAACATGGGTGACACTCTCAAGAGTTCATGTGCTAATTTCCTGTCTGATGGTTTTGTCAGTCCTCTGGACAGTAATGACAGGAAATCAGTTAAAATATATCGTGATACAGGTGCTTGCCAATCCCTTATGCTGACCAGTGTTCTAGGCTCTAATGTTAATTCCTCTGATGAAACTGTAATCTTACAAGGTGTAGGGAATAATTACTTCTCTGTCCCTCTGTGCTGAGTGAATTTAGAGTCTGGTTTTGTTAATGGTTCTGTTATGGTTGGGTTGGTTGAGACACTCCCAATGTCAGGTGTAACTTTCTTACTTGGAAATGATATTGGTGGAAGTCAAGTGTGTCCAGCTCCTCAGTTGTCTAGTGAGCCAGTGACCGCGACCCAGGATTGTGATGTCCCTGATGTGTTCTCTGCATGTGCTGTCACTAGGGCTAAGTCTAAAGTTACTGGTGACTTAGAGGATAATGATGATGATGATGTTATCCTAGCTGACACTTTTCTTGCTAATTTGGACCACTCACCAGATGAGGCAGTACCCCGTAGTGTTGATAATTTGTCTCGTCAAGAGTTGGTTGAGTTGCAGGTTGCTGACCCTGAGTTGAAAGGTCTAGCTAACTCTGCTTGCAGTGAGGAAGAGTCACCCGGTGCTTCTACTTGTTATTATATAAAGTCAGGAGTACTTATGAGGAAGTGGAGACCCCCAACAGCATCAGCCGACTGTGAATGGGAGGTTGTACATCAAGTTGTCATCCCTCGTGTTTGTAGGCAGGATAACATTAGAGTGGCTCATGATTCCAGTTTGGCAGGACACCTTGGAGTGGGGAAGACTGTGGCACGCATTTTGAAACACTTCTACTGGCCAGGTATCTTCAGGGATGTTTCCTGGTATTGTAAGTCTTGTCACACCTGTCAAGTTGTGGGGAAGTGTAATCAGACCGAAAAGGTTGCACCTCTAGTTCCCATTCCTCCTTTTGAGGCGCCTTTCACCCGTGTGTTGGTGGATATTGTGGGCCCTCTTCCTAAGACTTCTTCAGGATTTTCTTATGTGTTGACCCTGATTGATATGGCTACTCGTTATCCTGAAGCCATTCCACTTAGAAATATCTCAGCAAAGAACGTGGTTAAGGAAATGCTAGGGTTCTTCACCAAGTTTGGTCTACCCAAGGAGGTACAGTCAGACCGGGGAAGTAATTTCATGTCAAACGTTTTCAAGCAGTCTCTGAAAGAGTTGGGCATCACCCAGATCACGTCTTCAGCTTACCATCCCCAGACCCAAGGAGCGTTGGAGAGATATCATCAAACACTCAAATCGATGCTCAAGAAATACTGTATGGAACATTAGAAAGACTGGGATAAAGGTCTTCCATTCGTTGTGTTTGCCACAAGAGAATCTCCAAATGAATCACTGGGCTTCTCACCTTTTGAACTACTGTTTGGCCATGAAGTAAGAGGACCTCTTAAGCTATTCAAGGAATGCTGGCTGTCGGAGGAAGATGACGTCAACCTGCTGGAGTATGTGATGAAGTTCAAAGAACGGCTGTCCACTGCTTTACAGCTGGCGAGAGAGAATTTAGGAGCTGCTCAGGAGAAGATGAAGACTTGGTATGATAAGAAGTCCAGGTTACGCCACTTTCAGCCAGGAGATCAGGTTTTGATTCTGCTACAGGTGCATGGGCAACCTCTTCAAGCCAAGTTTAGTGGTCCTTATTTCGTGGAGAAGAAACTCAGTGATGTCAACTATGTCATCGCCACACCAGATCGTAGAAAGAACAAGAAACTATGTCACATCAACATGCTAAAATTATATCACAGGCAGGACGAAAATAATCCAGTCTGCACTGTAGCTGTTCCACCCGAGTCTGCAAGTGAAGCTCTCCCATGCAGTATGAGCCTGAGTGATAGTTTGGGGAAGAATCCTGATATCATGAATGATCTCCAGACTAAGCTTTCTCATCTACCTCCCGAGGAAAGGCAGGAGTTTTCGGCATTACTGCAGGATTACCCGCAAGTGTTCTGTGCCACTCCAGGAAGAACCACTGTGTTGATGCATGATGTCGATGTTGGAGACGCAAAGCCAATTAAACTGCCTCCTTACCGTGTGAACCCAGTGAAAGTTCCTCTCATCCAGAAGGAGCTGGCTACCTGTTGGACCACAAGATAATTGAGCCCTGTCAGAGCGAGTGGAGTTCTCCTGTCACTCTAGTCCCTAAGCCAGGTGGGTCACAGCGGCTTTGCATCGACTACAGACGTGTTAATCAGATAAGCAAAACAGACACCCTCTCCCTCGTGTGGAAGATTGCATAGACAAGATCGGAAAGGCTAGGTACATAAGTAAGTTTGATTTGTTAAAGGGATACTGGCAAGTACCTATGACTGAACGTTCTAGGGAGATCTCATGTTTTGTAACACTAGGAAAGACTTTTGCATGTTCTGTAATGCCATATGGTATGAAGAATGCACCAGCCACATTTCAGAAGCTCATGAATGTTGTAACAGAGGGTTTGGCAGGGTGTGTTGTTTATATTGATGATGTATTAATCTTCAGTGACAACTGGAAAGATCACCTATGCCATGTCAGTATATTTCTTGAGCGTTTGGTTCAGGCTAATCTTGTAGCTAATTTATCAAAGTGTGAGTTTGGTCAAGCTAAAGTTCAGTACCTTGGGTACGTAATTGGTGATGGACATGTTGCACCACCAGGAGCTAAGGTTCAGGTTATAAGTGATCTTCCCAGACCTAAAAGTAGGAAAGAGCTACAAAGATTTTTGGGAACGGTAGGTTATTACAGGAGATTTGTTCTTAACTTGTCAACTCTCGTATCACCACTTACAGACCTACTGAAAAAGGGAGTTAAATTTGTCTGGACCGATAACTGTGAATCCTCTTTCAGCAAACTTAAAGCTATCCTATTAAGTCAGCCAGTGCTCGCTACTCCAAATTTTGCCAAGCCTTTTAAGATGGCTGTTGATGCAAGTGATACAGGAGCTGGGGCTGTTTTGCTGCAAGAGGATGATCAGGGTATTGAACATCCTGTATCTTATTACAGTAAGAAGTTCACTCCACCTCAAAAGAACTATTCAACTATTGAGAAAAAGCTTTTGGCCTTGATTTTGGGTTTACAGCATTTTCATTTTATTTGTGTTCTGGTTTTGACCCCATAGTCATTTATACCGATCATAACCCACTGAAATTCCTTAGTAAGTTTAAAGATAAAAATCAGAGATTGACAAGATGGAGTCTACTTCTTCAGGAGTATTCATTAGATATACAACATGTCAAGGGGAAAGAAAATGTTATTGCAGATTGCTTATCTAGACTTTAGACAGATTGTTTTAGAGTAATAAGAAATTTCCTTTGTAAATTTCTTTTTCTTTGTGGGGAGGTGTTACGTAGCCTATGATTTCATCATCCTTTGTGTAATTCTAACGTACAGTATGCTGCATGTTTGATCACGAGCGTGTTCTACCTCACTCCCCCCCTCCTCTCTTATAGTAAAGTCGTTCTTTCTGTTGTTCAGAGCAGGATTGTCAACCCTTTGTCCCCATGGCTTCATTTGCGCGTCCTTCTTACAAGTTGTATCAAGCTCTGCCGGCCCCTATATAATGAGTTCAGTCTCTGCATTAATTGCCACTTAGATCTACTCCTCATTTTGTTCACATCTCTGTCCTCCCCTGTACAGTTATTATTGTGAGTGCTCAGGAAGTCTCCAGCCATCTAGCAGCTGTGTAATTTGAGTATGAGTGTTATTACATTTTGTTCTCGTACTGTATAGCATAAGGTGTTAATTTGTAGGCCTGGTGAGGTTTTTGTGATTAATGTAAAGTTTGGAGGTCAGTCATTATTAATAATATTTTGTATCTGTAATAATATATCTTGCATTCACTGAGTATTATCTGGTATTTTCATTTATCAGGGCTGACTTATATAAATTTACTCTTGCTAATTTCGTGTTAATAGAGGCTCTTGCAGTTAACCATATATTTAACCTGTTTTTTGCCGTTACATTATCCTTATGAGTCCTGAATGTTTTGTTGTTAGTTTGAGCATTAAACTTTCACTTGTAATTTTACCTAACTCTTTTGTTTTGAACCTGGAACTTTACGGGACAGTAGTGATTTTTAGTATTCTCACTTAAAGTGTACATTATCTTTCTCTGTTCCGTAACAATATATAGATAGATAGATAGATAGATAGATAGACAGGTATAGATATTGATATAGATATATCTATCTATCTATCTATATACCTAGGCTCTTCCCCCAAGGAAAGGGGAAGGATCATCCAATCCTACACTGCCCCATGAGGAGCGTAGGAGCCCGGGGCTAGGCACTGGTCCCGACATTTAAGATGAGAGTGACCAGCCTCACTCATCCCTGAGATGTATTACATGAGCAATCAACCCCAACCATCCCTTGGATATAAACCTTCACCGGCTCAATCCGATTGGAGTGCAATAATTACCCACTAAAACCACCAGGTGCCAAAATCTGGTTATATGGTTACCACCCAGCGTAGTAAATGCCTTCCTGGTGTACAGGAAACCATTTGGCTTGTCACTCAGTGTAGAATCATCCATAGGCTGAAGGAAGAGGAAAGAATGAAGGAAAGAAAGTCAGAAGAGGGAGTATATAGTCACCCGTAGGCAGAAGGACAAGGAAAGAATGAAGGAAAGAACGACAGAAGAGAAAGGAAGGAATGAAGGATGGAGAGGAAAGGGCAGACACCCGAGAGCAGCACTACATCGAGTGAGTGGATGGTGAGCGCCCCCACCTACCACAAATCTATCTATCTATCTATCTATATATATATATATATATATATACTGGTATATACAGTATATTATGAGTGGCACTCGTCCGTCCATGGTCAAATCCTCACCAAAAGTAATAGACTTCTTCACATCCACATAGTTGCTGTTTCCTAAAGGTTTGGTGAAAATTCGTCTACAACTTTTCGAAATATTTTGGCAACACACACACACACACACACACACTGACTAAATAGCTATATCGCCCCGCCTTGTTAAGGGCTGACAATAAAAATATAGTGGTATTGATGTGACAAAAGTAACATGTAATGTCATTGGACTGAAGTGGTTGGCGTCTGACGATTTAATTCACTTAAGAAAAAAAAAAAATGGGAAAAGTCATTAAGTCTCATAAAAATTAGTGTTGTTGCCACTTTGGCCAGCAAAGTAGGTTATGCGTGCACCCATGTTTGTTGCTTGCCGAAATGTTTCGATTCGGCAAGCATGTTGGTCAATTCCGTATGTCTGTCTGTTTGTTGTTTGCAAGAATCGAAAGATTCGGCAAGCATGTTGGTCAGTTCTGTATGTTTGTCCGTCTGTATGTTTGTTTATTCGCTTGTTTATATGCTCTCTACAGGTCACAATGGACATAGGTCCGGAAATCGTCGGAACACAGTGGCCAGCACTGGCACCATTTTTTCACATTTCGAAAATCGATTTTTTTTTCTCTCACCAAGTTGAAGAGAAACGTCTAGTGCACCTGGCAAAGCAATTTTTAACTTCATAGACCCAACCTGTGCTTCGCAATGAAGCACAAAAATTTAGCCAAATTACTGCCTACACGCTGGTGAAAACTTAGCAGAGGAGTGGAAAAACATCGCACCAAGAAATATCCATATTTTCTCCCCCCCCCCAAATCAGTGCTGTTGAAATGGTTTGAAATGACTAGATATATGCATTACGAACAAAATCAGTACATAATATGGGAGGTTTCATTAAAAAAAAAAAAAAAGATTATTAAGAATTTCTTTCACATTGTTTTGTCTATTGTCTTTATACAAGTATCGAACTATTTCTGTTGTCTGTGTGGTTTAGTTTGTGTCCAAAGAGAGGCGACAGATGGTATTTTTAGACTCTAACCAGATAAAGATCCTCGTTTGTGTACAGGGGCTGAACCGCAGCAGCTAAAATCTCATGCTATCCACGATTAGCACCTCCCATGAGAGGATTAAGATGAAGGGAATGGAAGGTTTTACATCCAAATATCCACCATGGGAACACCTCATATGTTACTGAAATACTTGTTTATCCAAATTTCAATCCAATACATCCGGCAAGCACCCTGCCTATGACAGTTTCATTCCTTGCCGGAATCTTTCAATTCGGCAAGCATGTTGGTCAGTTCCATATGCTTGTCTGTTTGTTTCTTGGTTTGCATTTTACAGGTCACAATTCTGCGCCACTTGTTCTGAAAAAAAATCAGAAGGTAGATATCCATAAACCCAGAAAGCATATTGTTTTTCATCTAAATCGGTCAAAGGCCCTGGCTGGGAGGGGGGTTGAAACCCCTTAATGGCCGTGGGTCCAGAAATCGTCGGGACCCAGTGGCCTGCCCTGGCACCATTTTTTCAAATTTCGAAAATTGATTTATTTTTTACCAGATTAAAGATAAATGTCTAGCACACCTGGCAATACTATTTTTAGCCTCGTAAATCCATCCTGTGCATTGCGCAAAAATTTTCGATACACGCCAGTGATAACTAAGCAGAGGAGTGAAAAAGCATCACACTAAGAAATATCCATATATTCATCATAAAAAAAATCAGTGGCGTGTTGGGTAGGGAGTTGAAAATCCAAATTCCAATCCAGTCCATCGGGCAAGGTCTTTGACTATGGCAGTTTCATTTGTTTGTTTGTCTGCACTCTACAGGTCACAACTTTGAGCCAATTGTTCTGAAAAAAAAAAAAAAGGAAAAAAAATCAGAAGGTAGATACCCATAAACCCTGGAAGCCTATTGTTTTCCTTCAAAATCGGTCAGAGGCCCTGGGCAGGGTGAGGGGTTGAAAATAAGCCCACAATCGACGTTGTTCCGGAAATCGTTATGACAAAGTTGCCAGCACTGGCATCATTTTTTTTTTTTTTTTTTTTTTCAAATTTCGAAAATCGATTATTTTTTTCTTACCAAATTGAAGAGAAACATCTGGTTCCCTTGGCAATGCAATTTTTATCTCTTAAACCCATCTTGTGCTTCGCAATGAAGCGCAAAACATTTCGCCAAATGAGTGCCAACACGCCAGTGAAAACTAAGCAGAGAAGTGAAAAAACATCGCACTAAGAAGTATCCATATTTTCACAATAAAATAAATAATTGCTGCTGACATGGTATGAAATGATTAAATATGTGTATTACGAATGAAAATCATGACATAAAATGAGCGGTTCCATAAAAAAACAAGTAATTATTATGAATTTCTTTCACACTTTTTATGATTATTTGTGTTTATGCAAGTATCGAGTTACGTCTCTTGTCTGGGTGTTTTAGTTTGTTTTCAGGGAGAGGCAAGAGATGGTATCTCTAGACTCTAATCAGATAAGGGTCTCCTTTGTGTACACAGGATGAACCGCAGCAGCTAAAATTTGATATGACCCGTGATTAGTACCTTGCACGAGAGGATTAAGATGAAGGGAAGGGAAGGTTTTTATATCTATATATTCACAATAAGAAAACCTCATATGTTGCTGAAATGCTTGTTTATCCAAATTCCAATCCAATCTATCCAGCAAGCACTCTGCCCATGGCAGTTTCATCTGTTTGTTTGTCCACAAGATATCTTTAAAAGATACCTGTGGATTTCAGTGAAACTTTGTGGATATGTGTGTCATGGGCCAAGAAAGAGTTGGTTGAATTATAGTGGTGATTTGATTTTGAGTCCCCGTTCAGGGCTACTTTTTGTGTGTTTGTCCACAAGATATCTCAAAGTTTTATTTATGGATTTCAATGAAATTTTGTGGGTATGTCGGTCATGGACTAGACAATAGTTGATTAAATTTTAATGATTATCTGAGTTGTCTGGTATAGACGTTGGTGGAGGTATGCGCTCTCTGATTACATTTAACTTGTTTTATTTTTTGAGGTGGGGATCCCCATCATCCATTCACTCGACGTAGTGATACCTCTCTCTCTCTCTCTCTCTCTCTCTCTCTCTCTCTCTCTCTCTCTCTCTCTCTCTCTCTCTCTCTCCAAGGAGTCTACACCGACTGGCGAGAATAAATGGTTTCATGTTACCCAGAAAGTCATTTACTGCTCTACGTGGTAACCATGTAACCCAATGGCGCCTGGTGGTCTAGTGGGCTAAGGCACTCCAGACGGATGGAGCCTATAGGTGTTTCAATCTAAAGGGTGGTTGGGGTTTCTTGCTCACATAATGTAACTCAGGAGAAACTGAGGCTGGTCACCCATCCTTAAATATCGGGCTGAGTAGCCAAGCCCCTGGGTCCCTAGACTCCTGTTTATATGAGGCACACTGGGATTGTATAACGATGGTGATGATGATGATGACTTCATTTTAGTTAGTAGAAGAGAGATTTTCTTAACTGACAGGGCTGCATGTGACCTTCATTAAACCTCTGCAACGAGTATGTTCTCCAGAGCTGAATGCAAAGGTCAGGTGGCAGCAAAACAAAAAGATATAAGGCTTTTTCATAGAAAGTTTAAAATACAGCTTCACCCTCTCATGCTCGAGACAACTCTTTCTTCTATTTCTGCCAGCGTCAACTACTTTTTATTTTAGCTGAAAGTGGGGATAGAGACTGAGAGTGGTTTATCTTGAACATTTTCCTAGTCGGAACGACGATGGTAGTCCACCCACGAAGATGTCAGATAGATTAATTTAACTGAGAAAGAGTCATAGGAGCCTGAATTATTTACTATCGTCAGTAACCCTTTAATGATGAGGACAAACCCAATATAAGTGCCTTTCCGTTAAAACCTGATGCTTTTATTAAGCTGAATATAGTTGTATGAGCCTTAGTGTTAATATAGTCTCCTGAAAGTCGTAGAAACACATTCCACTCCCAGACACAAAAGATGGTTCAATAGCACCTCTGCTCACAAACCATAAGCAGTAAGATATACCTTTGAAGGAATACACTTAAAAACACCGGCTTCTCACAGCATGGGCAAAAGGTTCACGCCGTATGACTTATGCCATTCCTATGGTTTGGAGACATCACGCTTCGCATTGCTACTTCTGGCTGACAAATATAAATGGTATAACATCAGAATCCAAGCATACTGTCAAATATCCTAGTTAACCATCAGCTATGCGGCCATTACCTTACAGTCAGGAATTACCTGTGCCAGAGCCTCCAAGAGACATGACACTGAGTGACGATGATTCTGGTGGTGAGATAGTAGACCAAGAAGAGGAAATATGGATCCAACATTTGAAGCAAGCTGTTCTTCAGGTGAACTACATTTACTGAGTCAAGGAGATCTTAACCCATCACATCCCGAGGTTTTTCGGACCTCCGACACCCCCCAATCCCGAGCTATTTTTTATTTTTTATTTTTTGGCTAAAACTTCCGCTTTTGTTGAGAAACAAAGGAAAATCGCCAAGAAAGGGCTTACCGTGGTCCATAAGTGGTCGGAACAGGCGAGGTCCCCCGCACCAGGTATCATATTCTATCATTGACATGTGAGTCGCTCACGTTTTCTATGGTAGGTAATTTTGGGAGAAACCACAAACAACACCTCTACATTTATTGAATTTGAACTAATAAACAATAAGAATAACAATAAACTGAATTTCAATGACATATTTATGAAAAATAAGCATTGTACCTTCGCCTGAGCATAGCGAGTTGGGTCCAGTGGTAACATGCTATGTGCTAAGTTTCTTGTTTCAGTCAACATATCATTTTTTCTACTTGTATACTTCTGTTTCAATGACATTTTACCATTTTTTACTGTTTGTAAATGTTTTCAGCTGTTTTCATTCATTACGATGACATGTAGCATAAGTATAGCGCACATCTGCTTACTAAGCGCACTCGCTATGACTCATATTTCAACATACCCAATTGTTTTGTCACTCCTATTATTGTTTTCTTTACATAGAACCTTTCCTCCACCACTGTAAATGTTTTCAATTATTTACATTCATTACGAAGGCATTTAGCGAAATGCTAGTGCATATTCACGTAGCAAGCACAATCTCAAACACTCGTGTTTCATCTTCTATTGTATTTTTTCACTCCAAATATACTTTCCCACTTACATTACACACGTTTACACCCCTATTCTGCACTATACATAGTTACTGGCATTATTTATTCTAGTGAGCATCAGAATATCGCACCAAAATACCCTCGCAATGAATGTTTCAACAAAGATAATACTCAGACACTAACATACTAATTTTTCACTTACATTACACCCGTTTCCACTTGTAGACTCCTATTTACATGCTTACGGGCCTTATTCATTCCACTGAGCATCGGGAAATCGCATTTATATACACTTGCTAGGAATATTTTGACTTAGAATATATTTCAGCACTTACAAAACTTTGAACTTATATTACACCCGTTTGCATTTTCCATAATAATATTTACATATTTACGGGCCTTATTTATTCCACTGAGCGTCAGAATATCGCATCAAAATACCCTCACTAGGTATGTTTCCACTTAGATCATATTTATACACTTACATACTATTGGCCATGTGGAGAGGATGGAGGGTGAAAGACTGACGAAGAGAGTGTATGTGAGTGAGGTGGAGGGGGAAAGAGGGAGAGGGAGGCCGAGGATGAGATGGAGGGATGGGGTGGAGAGATATATGAGAGAGGGGTGTGTGAGTTGGGAGCAGGGGAGTGAAATGGCGGGGGACAGGGCGACTTGGAGGCGATTTGTTTGTGGCCACCCCAAACTGGATTGAGGCGTCCGGCAATAGATAGATAGATAGATAGACATACTATTTTTGCACTTATGTTAGACCTGTATCCACTTTATACAACTGTTTACAGATCAGCAGGCCTTATAATTACACTGAGCGTCTGTCTGTCGCATTTACTTCAGAGTTATAGCGTCCTATCGCATTCAGACCATATTAGAACTGCATCAAGGTGTGATACTCACTGAAACATGGGTGAATACAGAGACCCACATCACACTCGACGCACTCATAGCGGGTGTCTTTCCTCTGAGTGGTGGGTCTCACCCGGGAATTGCTACCTGCGTTGGGGCCTAGGTCTATTTGGCTGGGGAGGGATAGGAGTGGAGAAATCGGGGCCGAATATTCTCAGGGGAGTTTGGGCAATAGGGGCAGTGCGGGTGCGATGTTGGGGCCTTTCAACAGCACACCATGCAAACATCTCTCTTGTGAGCTCCCTCACAAACCCTTCAAAGGTTTCCTGAACTCCTGTTGTCATGGCGTGCAGGTGGTTGCAATGCAGAGCAGTGATATCTAGCAAGTGAAAGAACAGTTTCTTATATCACTTCATCGTGGTCCTGGCACACTCGACCGTCGATATCATGGAGTCTGACTGGTCCACCAGGCGCATGCTTATGTTATAATCTAGGACACACTCAGGTTTCCATATTTGCCGCCTGTGTTCGCTCCGGTAATCCACGGAATCTGTACGGTGCATCAAGGGGCAGTGAACCGTGGACAAGAGGCTTACTTCTCTATTATTGTTCTACACAGTTGCAAGTATGTTGTTGGCCTTGAAGAAGACAACCTCATTCCTGTCAAGTTTCCGCCCTACCTTGACCATGTGACGCCGGTTCACCTTCACGGTTCCACAGATTCCCGTTTCATGCATGTGTAGATAACAAGCGAGAAGAGAGCTAGTGTACCAATTGTCCAGGTAAAGGACGTGACCACGATGAAGGTAGTCTTCTATCATTGTCTTTACCAATGCTCCCGACAGTCCAATACTCCGATATTCTATTATGTCTGTCTGTGCACCGGTGTACAAGACTATGACGTGCACATAACCAGTCCTACAGTCACACATAACAAAGATCTTGAACCCAAAACGGTGCCTTTTGCTGGGTATATACTGCCTAAATGAAATATGCCTCTCCACAACACGAGACTCTCGTCGATGACGAGGTCTCTATAGGGATAAAATGAAGAACGAAATGTTTGCCTCAGGTGATCAAAGACCAACCTAATTCGCCTCATCTTATCTGTGTCGTTCGCATTTGCAGGATCATCAGCATCGTAAAAGTGGAGGTGACTTAGAATTTGTTGGAAGCGATTACGGCTCATGACTTGCCCAAATATTGGTGTCGGCATAACAGGGTCCCTTGTCCAGTAGGCCGGAATTCTGTTCTTTCGTATAATACCCATCAAAAGGACCAGGGGAAAAAATAAGAACATTTCTGAAAGGGAGACAGGGTAATCATATATGATAGAATGCCTGCTCCTTGTTCCCAATCTTTCACTCTCATGGCTCTGGCTGCTTGCGAAACAGTTGGTTTAGTCAACTATCTGCTCCACGAAAGCCTCACTGAAAAACAGGTGGAAAAAATCCAGCCTGGTGGAATTAGGGTGAATTCCAGGAGCAATGCAGCCAGCACGCCCCTGCTCAGTGAAAGGGTGAATGAGGGGAGAAAAATCACTCCCATCCTCCCAATTCCATCCCACAAATCCCTCGTCCCCATCGTCCCCATCAGCGCCTTTGTCTGGGTGGGGAGGAGATGCTGGTGGGGGAGGTTGGGGAGAAGGAGTGCGGAGGGCTTCCCCACTCGCACTCCTCTTCCCTCGGCCTTTACCCTTTCCCTTTCCCTTACCCTTACGGCCTTGAGGAACATTAGGGGGCTGTGGGGATGAAGTTCGGGAATATTGGGGAGCATAAGACATGCTGGGGAGTGGTTCCTCCCCACCTTCCCCCTCCATCACAACACCACGTGATTTTTCACGCACCCTCACTCGCCCATGTGTTAGGGAATATTGGGGAGCATAAGACGTGCTGGGGAGTGGTTCATCCCTACCTTTCCTCTCCATCACAACTCCACGTGATTCAGGACCCACCCTCACTCGCCCACGTGATACACCCCGCCACCTCACACCACCACGGGAGAGCGATGACTCACTCCCGCCACTCTCACTTTCCATACTCCTCCCTGCACTTTCCCTTTCACTCCCCACTATCTCCACGGCACTTCCTACCTCCTCAAACAAAAGACTAGGCCCATACCTGGTCGTCTGACGTGCTGTGCGCTCGGGGCCACAATGAGTAATCACCTCATGTCCGTACCACATGGCAGCACGTCCCACAGCTCCATCCTCGTCCTCGTCCTCGTCCTCGTCATCAAATTCGGGCTCCACATCATGCTGGGGCTGGGTAGAGGACGTTCCACCTTGTTTTTTGGCCGGCTGCCCCTCTCTAGCAGCACGGTAAGTCACGTACTGCCGCTTCCTGGGGGACGGGACTTCCTCATCACTGCTGGTGGTTTCCTCCTCCTCTGGCTGCACATAATCTTTGTCTACAACCTCGTCAACCAGTGGGGAATCACTGTCGCCTGTAAAGGTGTCCAAGGCGGCTTGAATTTCGTCCTCTGAGAGACCTCTCTTTGCTATGTCTGAGGAGGACCGTTGCTAACATGTGAGTGATCGAGCTGCGGGTGAGCGCGGGTCGTGCGGGGTCGCTGAGTGTCACCGCCTGGTGGCAGGTAGGGGAAGGTCGAGGGACCGTACGTACCGAAAATCAAGTGCAAAATTTTAAAATTGTGCAAATTATGCACCTTGCATTTGCGCGACGTACCGGTATGTCGCTGGGACTGGCAAATGCAAAATGTTGCAACGTACCCATATGTTGACGGAACGCTGCGGGTTAATGATCTCGTCCACGATTTAAATTTGTTTAAGAAGCAAGCCAAACTCTGGGGTTCCGGGTTAACCCGCGGTGTCCCGTCGACGTTCTTTAACGTCCACATGTTTTGTCACTGCCAATCCCGTCGATGTACATAAACGCGAAAAAATTGCAAGGTCCCTAATTTGCACAATTTTCAATTTTCGTGAGTTATTTTTGGTACGTATACACGTGACACCTTCCTCAACAAGATGCCAGGCAGGGACAATGCCTTACCCAGCATGACCTCCTCCCCCCCCCTGCATGCCATTTTCTCAGCAATTCACCTGTTATCAGTGACCTGGCCAGTATAGCCATGTCATGCCACGGTACGAAATTCAGGGCCAGAGTGATTCCCCAATCAATGACAATGTGGAGGACAAACTTTACATAGCATTAGAGGAAGAAACAGTTAGAAATGATGATCAGGTAATGTGGCAAAAAAAGGTCAGGTATTAGTGAGTGAAACAATGCTTATAATGCCTATTTTACTGCTTGAAAACCAATATACTCTTGTACTACATATAAATTCGTACCAAGTAAATAAATAAATACCGTTTATGAGTGGTGTGAAATAGTTATCCTCCCATAGAACTCGTTTTCTTTGGTACCAGCCTGATAGAAAACCCAGTAAGGTAATGAGGTACTCCTACCTGTAATGAGTATTTTAAACCTCAGGTGAGCGATTTCTCTATGAATTTTCGATGTTTCTCACCAAAAGCAAAGGTTTGAGCCAAAAAAAATTTTCCTAAAATGGTCGGGATTGGGGGGAGTCAGTGGTGGAAAAGTGGTCGGGATGGGGCGGGTTAAAGGGCTGGAATCTTCTCCAGAAAGAAACTAAAGTTTGTTTTTGTTGTGATCACCATGACGTTTTCTCCCTTGAAGATGGTCTGGTGTTTTGCAATGATGTTCGTTTTGTTATGGAGGCACTTGTCCAAGAATGTAACACAGATAAGTGGCGCTTGTTTATTGACTCATCAAAAGTAAGCTTGAAAGTGGCTCTACTCCACAATGGAAATAAGTTCCCCTCCATTCCTCTGGCTCATGCAGCTAACATGAAGGATTCTGATGATAACATGATGTTTCTTTTGAAAAAATATTAAGCATGAGGACTTTAAGTGGAATGTATGTGTTAACTTAAAGGCTGTGGCACTTTTACTTGGAATGCAACTTGGTTAGCGAAGTTCTGTTGTTTCCTCTGTGAGTGGGACAGCCGGGACAAGAAAAATCATTATGTAAAGAAAGTGTGGCCAAAAAGAACATCACTGATGCCAGGGAATAAGAATGTCTTCATTCCTACTCTTGCTGATCCTGAGAAAATTTATCTGCCTCCTTCTGCACATTAATCTTGGGTTGATGAAGAACTTCGTCAAAGGTATGGATATTACTGGCCATGGATTCACAAATTTGAGGAATAAATTCCTCAGAATCAGTGATGCAAAAATCAAAGAGGGTATTTTTGTATGGCCACAGATCAGAGAACTCCTTCGAGATGAAAAGTTCGATGAAGAGCTAAATGAAGTTGAAAAAACTGCATGTCTGTCATTTAAGAAAGTTTGCAAACATTTTTTCGGAAATCACAGATCAGAAAAGTACTGTGATGCTGTAAAAAGATCTGTTGACTTCATATAAAGGTTTGGGGTGCAATATGAGTCCAAAAATCCACTTTTTGGACTCGCACGTAGACTTTTTCCCGGAAGATCTTAGGGCAATCAGTGATGAGCACAGCGAAAGATTCATCAGGACATTTTAGACATGGAAAAGTGGTACCAAGGAAAGTGGGGCCCCCTCTATGTTGGCAGATTACTACTGGACATTAAGAAGGGATGTTCCTGAGGCCACATATAGCCGAAAATCATACACTTCTACATTTTAGAGGTAAGTTTTTAAAGTGTAATACCAATCTTATTTATGAATGAGTAATATACACTAATTGTAAAATTTAATTGCTCTGTCATTTAGAAACCATGCCTGATAGAAAATTTCTAAAAACAGATTAATAAAAAATACTAAAAGGTCCACCTATTTTTGTTCGTGGGACAAGAAAAGTTAATATTTTGTTGAACAGTGCAATTAGTACACCATCGCACTGGCTGATTAATGTAAACAAATACCTGGTACCGTTGCATCAGATGCTTATATGCCAATGAATAATACATGGTAGAGTAGCATCAGGTGAGTAGGGTAAACAAACTTCTAGTACACTGGAACTACATCAGGTGACCAGTGTAAATTAATACGAAGCGCCATCACATCGACTGAATGTTATAAATAAACAATTGACAAGTGTCCAGTAAAACATGTTTCAATCAACTGGAGGTTATTCTTGGGCTAATTATGAGTTACAAAAGCTCGATTATCCTTGATCGAAATCTCAACCGTTGCCGAGCTACAGTTTTTGAGATTTTATGGTTGAAATTGATATTCATAATTCATATGGAAGGTCACTACTAACAGTACCCCCGAAAAGACAGAACTGGGCACTGGTTTAAGAAGTATTTATTGCTATAAGAATTTGCCTACCTGTAACTTCTTGACAGTTGGCACAGTTTTCTTGCGACAGCCTGTCTACTGCAGGTACCCTAAGGACAGACTGACAGAGTGATGCAGATGCCAGTGAAATTCTGTATACCTACCTGTACAGAACAGATACTTCTTGAACCCAGGACTGGAAGGGACACCTTCACGCGATGGCACCAACATAGCCAGCAGTTGCTGCAGACAGAAATGTCCTTCATCTCTCTCCCCTATCCCTCGAACAGAGGATGGTGAACTTCGGGAATATGGGTTCCTTTAGTCTATAGTCCACTGAGTTCTCGCCACAGGAGCCTTGGGCCACACCAGCAACAACAACTTCTTTAAGCCACTCATTATAATGACATTTGTGTGTGTGTGTGTGTGTGTGTTTTTATGCGAGGAAGAAGGAACCAAAGGCCACGAGCCCGCAATTATTGTTCCTTCAAAGAGAAAAACAAAATACAAGAGAGAACCAAATTCAAGATCCTATCATTTCGAGATGCCTGGACACACTGCATTTGAAATACTGAAGATCATAGGAAGCAGGAAATACAGACAAAGGGAGACAGTTCCAGAGTTGACCTGTTGCAAAAATGAAGGACTGGGAATAACAGTTAACTCTTGCTATTGGGAGCTGGACAGAAAAGGGATGAGAGTTTGCTGCTAGACTGGTGCCACTCGCCAGTCATAGAGATGGAGGAATGCATGCAGACAGTTCAGAGGAACAGTGATCATTGAAGTAGCTATAGAAAAGAGATAAAGATGCAACAGTGCGACGAAGAGACAGAGGTTGAAGGGAGTCAGTAAGAGGAGGAGAGTAAATGAGACGAAAAGCCTTTGACTCCACCCTATTGAGAAGAGCTGTATGTGGGGAGCCTCCCCACACATGAGAGTTGTACTCCGCACAGGGGCGGATAAAACCCGTGTATAGAGTCAACAATTGTGCAGTAAGGTAAAGAAGGCACGGAGTCGGCTTAGCACACCTAATCTCTTGGAACCAGATTTTACAAGAGATGTAATATGATCTTTCCAAAGAGATGTAATATGATCTTTCCAAGATAAGTCCCGTGTGTATGTGTGTGTGTGTGTGTGTGTGTGTGTGTGTGTGTGTGTGTGTGTGTGTGTGTGTGTGTGTGTGTGTGTGTGTATTCCAGTTACAACAGACGATTTTATCTAACTTAGGACCTCTTGTTGTGAAAGAATCAACAAAGGCCGTGTTTTATCTTTTCTGTTCGAAGTCTGTCTTTAAGCTGAGTAAAATCGTCTGGTGGTGGCAGAAATAAAGTATAAAAGTTGTTCCCGTACTGAAAGGGTTAATGTGGAAACAGCTGGAGTTGGACTGTTGGGGTAAAGTTCAATCTCATTACAACTCTGCTCATTAATATAAAATAATGGCCACTGTACATTTTCATGTTTAAGTAATCAGGGTAATGATCAAAGTTGCTCCCTCCTGATTAATTGTTTACATTAATCAGCTGGTGCGACGATGCCGCTTCTTTGATTACAGAGATCCGATGAGACGACGTTGCCAGTTGTTTCCTTGCATCAACCCCTTCACTACGGTGACGTGCCCTGCATTTTATTTTCGCTATCTCCTGACGATACTTTCAACTCATTCAGTCAGGAGACGTTCATTTCCATTCTGTTTTTGCTACTCCCTGATTTCTTTTTTCAATTCAAGAACTCTCAAGCCTGAATGATTATACAGTCTTCATTAATCACTTCACAACAGAGAACGTTTTTAAGTCGCATACAGTCCTCTGGCAGTTGCAATACGAAAATACGTCATGGGACTGAAAGTTAAATTTTTTTTAGGGAAATTTTCGGACTGGAGAAGTTAAATATGTAGTCTTGATTAACACCTCCACGACTGGGGGAATTTTAAGCTGAATAAAATCGTCCAGCAGTAGCAAAGCAGACGCCATCGTACTGAAGTGTTAAGCCAGCTGTTGTAATGATGTCACTTCATTGATGACACTGATCGGCTGATGAAAAGTTGCTAATAATTTGGAAATCTTGTATTCTGTTGTCATGGTGCCATTTTGTGTGTGTGTGTGTGTGTGTGTGTGTGTGTGTGTGTGTGTGACCACATGGGTTATATACAGAAGGTGTCCAGGGACTTGATGCGCTAACTTCAGAGCATGATTCAAGAGCTGAGTATTATTTAAAAAAATAATAAATCAGCATGGGTCCAATTCCAAATCATTACGAAGCTACATTTACTGGTGAATGAATGAGGGAGATCATTTTCACCCTGAATGTCATCAGTAATGTAGCTTTGTAACAGCTGAAAACTGAACCCATGTTGATATAGCATTTGGTGCTCAAAATCAACGCTACAACCACCTCCTGAAGTTATTACGGTAAGTCCAGGGACACCCTGCATTTACACGCACGCTCTCGATAGCAATGTGGCTATGAAAGATTGATTGACTAATTGATTGATTGATTGATAGACATGGCGTGAAACAAGGCTGTGTCTTGGCTCCTGCCCTCTTCAGTTAATTTTTGCATGTGCCCTCAACCATGCAGTGAAAGACTTGGACCAAGGCATATACCTGTGATATCACCATGTTGGATCACTCTTTGACCGTCACATGAGTGCAAAGAAAAAGACAGCAGAGAAACTCGTCTTCGACGCCCTCTTCGCTGATAGCTGTGCACTTTTGGTCCACACTGAAAATGATCTTCAACACATCGTTAACAGGTTTGCTGAAGCCCCGCAGTTGTTCGGACTGACTTTTAGTATTGAGTAAACTGAGGTTCTTCATCAACCTGCACCTCGCTCAGACACAACTGCACCCAATATCTCTGTCAATGACTCCAAACTGAGTGGTGGAGATCTTCAAGTACTTGGGCACCGCCATCTCCAGTGATGGATCATGGACAAAGAAATCACTGATCAGATTTCAAAGGCTAGTCAGACTCTTGGTCGCCTACATACCAGAGTACTGCGGCATCACAACATCCGGTTGTCAACAAAACTGCTGGTGTACAGAACAATAGTTTTCTCCTCACTCCTGTACGGATGTGAATTCTGGACGCTGTACAGATGCCACGTCAAGCAGTTTGAAATGTCTCACATGCGCTGCCTTTCCTCCATTCTGAAGATCCGATGGCAAGACAGATTCACGTTCTCAAAAGGGCCCATACCACCAGCATAAAAATGATGATCCTAAACGTACAGTTACGTTGGACAGGCCATGCAATCCGCATGGATGATTCCAGGATCTTTGGCCAGCTCCTGTACAGCAAACTCTCCATGGGCAGTCGGCAGCAAGGTTGCCCATGGAAGCGCTATAAGGACATTATTAAAACAAACCTACAATGCAGCGGTATCAGTGCCAAAGACCTTTAGAGAACCACCAGCAACAGAACAAAGTGGCGGACTTCCATGAAGAATGCCTGCAGCACCTATCAAGATAATCGTTGTCAGTACCTGCTGGAAGCATGAGAGACACGCCACCGAACTGCAACAGCAACTAGAGCCGTGACCTATCCGTGCACCACATGCAGCAGGATTTGCACCTCTGAAATCGGTCTGTACAGCCACCTGACGACCTAATAGGACCAGCTCATGATAAAATGAAAGTACAGTCTTGTTATCATCGAACTCAATGGAAAACCAACAGGTAGGGGGGTTTCAAGAATACTCCCCCAGTATCCCTGCTTGTCGTACGAGGCGACTGAAAGGGTTGGTGGTGGGTTAGTGCCCCACCTCGTAAAAAGAACTAACTAAAAAAGCGAATAAAGCGCCTCGGACCCGGACGGACCATACGTTGACGACTAAGGAACGGACAAAGGACATTCTTAGGGTGGGAACATGGAATGTGAGAGGAGTGAATGATGAAGTGAAAGAGAGAGAGATTGTTCAGGTGCTTGAGGATGCAAAAGTGGATATCTGTGGATTGACTGAAACTAAATGGAAAGGTGAAAGGGTGAGAGAATGGGAATATGGTGTAGGTATATGTGCGGGAGTCAGTGAGAATGAGAGGGCAAGAGAGGGAGTATGTCTGATGATAAGCAAGAAGTGGAAGGAGAATAGAAGAGAGTATGGAACAGTGGGTGCAAGGATTGTATGGGTGAGGATGAAAGTAGGTACACAAGCATGGACGATTGTATGTGTGTATGCTCCAACAGAGGATCGAGTGGCAAGAGTGAAAGATGAGTTTTGGGCGAGAGTAGAAGCATGTATGGACAAGTTTGAGAGGAGCGAGAGAGTGCTGTTGATTGGAGACATGAATGGCAAAGTTGGGAATGTACGAGTGGATGGAGTGGTTGGTCAGTGGGGTGTGCCAGCTGAAGTAGATGGGAATGGTAGTGCTTTGGTGGACATCTGTGCTTGTAAGGGGTTGGCAATAGCCAACACCTACTTTAGTCATAAGATGATCCACCGGTATACATGGAGAGTAATGAGGAGGATGGATGGTGAACTTGTTGAACGAAAAGCAATGATAGACTACGTGTGTGTGGATGAACGAATGAGAAGACAAGTGTTGGATGCAGGAGTGTGGAGAGGGTGGGGGAATGGAGTCTCGGACCATCACTTAGTGATGGCCAAGGTAAAGATGCAAAGAAAGTGGTTGAGGAGGCGAAGGGGAAGACAGGAGGAAGCAGCTCCTGTGAGAAGAGTGGAGAAATTGCAAGATAGTGAGAAAATGACAGAGTATAAGAGCATAATGGAAGAAAGATTGGGAAGGTATGAGCTAGAGCAGATGGAAGGGGTGGAAGACGTATGTAAGATAGTCACGGAAGAGATAGGCGCAGCGTGTGAGGCGGTTTGTGGAGTGAGGAGGAGATGCAAGGGTGTGCAAGGGACAGCATGGTGGAATGATGAGGTGAAACGAGCTGTGGAACAAAAGAAGAAGGCATATGGTGAATGGTTGGCGAGTAGAGGTAGGGGAGAAGATGAGAGAGAGAAGAGAGAGGTATATGTGAGCAGGAGAAGGGAGGTTAAGAGACTGGTGAAGGAGAGTAAGAAGAAAGTGGATGAAGAGTTTGGGAGGAATCTGTGTGTGAAATGGAGGGAGAGTAAGAAATTGTTTTGGAAGGAGGTAAAGAAAGTAAGGCAGTGTGAAAGGGGAAATAATAGGGGGGTGAAAGATGGGAATAATAGATTGTTGGTGGAGAAGAGAGAGAAATTGAGGAGATGGAAGGAGCACTTTGAGGATTTGTTGAATGTAGAGAGTGAGAGCAGTGTGAGTATAAGTGGTTGAGGAATGGCTGGGAGAAGAAGAGATGAGAGGAGGGAGGAAGAGATCAGTAGGTCGGAAGTAGTGGAAGCGATGAAGAAGATTAAGCTGGGAAAGGCCCCAGGAATTGATGGAGTGTGTGGTGAAATGCTTAGGTATGGGGGCGAGATTGTTGTGGAGTGGATATGGAAGTTGTGTAGATTGGCTTGGGAAGAGGGAAGGGTTCCAGAGGACTGGAAATCAGGTATAATTGTTCCTCTGTACAAAGGAAAAGGGGAGAGAGAAGTATGTGGTAACCATAGGGGTATTTGCCTTCTTAGTGTGACTGGTAAAATATATGGTAGAATACTCATTGATAGGGTTAGGCATATGACAGAGGAGCTAGTTGGAGAAGAACAAGGGGGATTTAGGAAGGGAAAAGGGTGTGTAGATCAGATATTTGTTCTAAGATGTTTAGTGGAGAAGTATCTAGAGAAGGGAAGGAAAGTGTATGCTGCCTTCATGGACTTGGAGAAAGCTTATGACAGAATAGATAGGCAAGGTATGTGGAAGGTATTAAGAATATATGGAGTGGAGGGGAAAATGTTGAGTGCTGTAAAGAGTATGTACGAGGGAACTAGGGCTACGGTGCGAGTGGATGGTGAGCTGAGTGAGTTCTTTGATCTCAATGTGGGACTGAAACAGGGGTGTGTGATGTCTCCATGGCTGTTTAATATATATATGGATGGGGTTGTAAAGGAGGTGCAAGGTAGGGCAGTGGATGTGGGGCTGGCCCTAATGAATGAGGGTGAGATTTGGAAGCTTCCGGTGTTGCTGTTTGCTGATGATACAGTATTGTTGAGTGAAGATGAATGGGAGTTGCAAGGTTTGGTGAATGAATTTGGGACAGTGTGTAGGAGGAGGAAGCTGAAAGTTAATGTAAACAAAAGTAACGTTATGGTGTTTGAGAGGAATGAAGTCACAGAGTGTGCAGTGATGTTGGATGGCGAGGATATGGAGAATGTGAGTGCATTCAAGTACTTGGGTAGTGTGATGAGTAAGGATGGAACTTTGGGGGATGAATAACGTGAAAGGGTACAGCAGGGAAGGAAGGTTGTTGGTACACTGAAAGCAGTGATGAGAAATAGGGAGGTGAGTATGGAAGTTAAGAAGTCACTGCATGATGGTATTGTGATCCCTACCCTGACGTATGGAAGCGAGGCGTTGACCTTGCAAGAGGGGAACAAGTCAAGAGTGAGAGCAGTGGAAATGAGTTACTTGAGAGGAGCATGTGGAGTGACGTGGAGGGACAGGTTGACGAATGAAGAAGTGAAGGAACGTTGTGGGGTAGATGTGGATGTGGTTGAGAAGATTAGGAGAAATACACTGAGGTGGTTTGGACATGTGGAGAGAATGGAGAATGAAAGACTGACTAAGAGGGTGTATGTAGGTGAGGTGGAGGGAGGGAGAGGGAGGGGTAGACCGAGGATGAGGTGGAGGGATGGAGTTGAGAGGTATATGAGGGAGGGGGGTGTGAGTTGGGGGGAGGGTAGTCAAATGGTGGGTGAGAGAGTGACTTGGAGGCGTTTTGTCTGCGGCCACCCTTTGCGGGATTAGGGCGTCGGGCTATATATATATATATATATATATATATATATATATTTATATATATATATATATATATATATATATGTGTGTGTGTGTGTGTGTCAGTCTCTCACTTTCTCTCTCTCTCTCTCTCTCTCTCTCTCTCTCTAACTATCTCTCAGACTACCTACCTATCTATCTATCTGTCTGTCTATCTATCTATCTCTCTATCTATCTATATGCATATATATATTGTAATGATCCAATTTTTGTATGTTTGTTGGTTTGTTACCAAAACACAGCAAAAACGGCGCATGTATTACAAATTTTTGTTAGAGCAAGGAATTGTTAATGTTATAATGCCCTAACTTGAAGAATAAAACAATTTCCAGTCCAATCGGGCTACTGGTTTCAGAGTTATGACTCATTTCTGGCCTTTTGTTTTGAAAGTTATTATTTGCTTTTTGTGCTTGGGATGGGTTCATCCTTGATCCGGCATTGAAATTACCAGCATGACAAGAGAGAAGAGTGACGTGTTTTATTATCATTCTCTCGCCTCTCCTTCCTCCCTCCTTATACTCCTAGAATTGTATAGTATAATGGTGTAGTATAATCTGTATAATAATGATCCGATTTCTGTATGTTTGTTGGTTACCGTAAAACAGCAAAAACGGCGCATGTAGTGCAAATTTTTGTTAGAGCAAGGTACTTTAAAATACTCTAACCAGAAGAATAAAACAATATCCAGTCCAATCGGGCCACCGGCTCCAGAGTTCTGACTCATTTCTGAAAATAGGAATGACTTGACATCTCAGCGATTGTGTGTGTGTGTATATATATATATATATATATATATATATATATATATATATATATATATATATATATATAGATAGATAGATAGATAGATAGATATATATATATATATATATATATATAGATAGATAGATATATATATATATATATATATATATATATATATATATATATATATATATAATCTATTGTGTGTGTGTGTGTGTGTGTGTGTGTGTGTGTGTGTGTGTGTGTGCGTATAAATTCAATAAATCAAACAGTTTTTTTGCGATTTTAACCAAACCTGATGGAAGATTTCAGGGTCAACCAAGTGGTTGACCTATTGTTTTTTGAAGCTCCAGATCAAAGGTCAAAGTCACACTGCAAAGTCAACTTGTACTGTTTTGCTTCTGATCCGGTTTAGACCAAACTGGTGGGTGAGATGAGGTTCAGCCACAGTGTTAACTTTTTTGTAGCAAAATAAGATAAAGGTTAAGATCACATGGCAAGATGAACTTAAACCGTTCTTTCCGATCTAAAAGAAGGTTTTTGTGACGTTTCAGTGCAAAACAAAAATGAAGTGATTAGATTTTGAGAACAATCCGTCAAAGGCCCAAATATGATGGAAGGACTGAGGGTCAGCCAAGGATGAAGAGCTCTAATTTTAATAGCAATGGGTCAATGGTCAATGACAGAACAAAATCAATTCAACAGTCTTGATTTCATTTGACCAAACTTAGTGTAACGGTCTAGATTCGGGCGAGAACGAAGTAACTGGATTTTTAGAACAACCTATGAAAAGGCAATGTAACAGGGCAAAGTAAAATGCTTGACCCTTAGACCAGTAGTGTGGCGAGGGTGTTCTGCTCTTTCAAAACCCGTTCTTATCAAGCCATGTTCATCCCTTGAGCATGTAATGGGACGTGCTAGATTTAAGTGCACTTATTCAATGATTTTATAGCCATGATAGTTTTACATACTTATCACATGATTCACACTTGCTAATCACACCCTGTATATCTGTCTCCTGTGATGCCTGTCCGTCTGTCCTGAACAAATCAGGATGACCCCATATCATGCCTTAGTTTTCCTGTGGCCGTGGTTATAAGACATCCATGTTGACTTCAAAAAATTTCACTATGAGCCGTCTCCCCTAAGCTGATTAGAATCGAGTGAAAGTAGTAAGGATAAAATAACAATTACGATATCGCACTGCAGGGATTGTTGACTTTTGCGTCTAACTCCTTCACAGTGAGAGAGGTCCTTCCTAAGTTGTTTCAGATTAAGTGGCAGCAGCAAGTACGAAATTAGAAAGGTGTCATTGTATCGATGGGATTAACTTACCTCAACAACAGCTCTTATTTCCATCCCAGTTCTCTCTCATGTATACGAGTATACTCCTCAGCCCCCTGTCACGGCCACGTCCTTGGCGTACCTCCCCACCCTCCCCGATCCACTTCACCGTTTATCAAGTTAATCAGTCAGTTGCAGTTTTCAGCACAGCCCAACTCAGGTTCTGTCATATCATACTCAGTTCTTGTCCTTCATCTCCCACGTAGACCAACTCTCCGTTTCCGTCCATCCACTTTACAGATATTCAGACGGTGACATTCTGCTGCTGCTGATCATTTCATCCCAGTTCACTTTCCTACATGTCTTACTCATATGTCTGTCTCACCTGTGGTCTACCTCTCCTCCTCCTTCCGTCCATTTCACCATTACTGCCTATATCCACACATTTTAAATACATGGGCCAGATGAATCGGTAGCCATGTATACACTTCTCTCTCTCTCTCTCTCTCTCGAGAAAGAGAGAGAGAGAGAGAGAGAGAGAAACAGACAGACAGACAGAGACAGAGAGACAGACAGACAGACAGACAGACAGACAGACAGAGGGGGGGAGGAATCTCCGAAAAACAACTTACCGAGCGCCAGACACTCGAGGTAGAGAAAAACAGGGTCAATGTTTGTCAAAGCAGAAACTGGAGTTCTGACTCACAGAATCCCATTAAATTTTTCTGCACTTACGATTGTGGATGTTTTTTTTTTTTTTTCTTTTCTAGTATGTGGTGCTTGGAAATGAATTTGTTATAATTTAGTCCTTATAATTTTGAAACAGTACAGAACATGTCATCTTGAAATCATCATAAATGAAAAAAAAAAAAGTTTCATTTTGCATCATTCGGGATTAGCCTTTCATACCATAAAAGGAACACAGATATCAGTCTACACGAATACTTTTTCTCTCTGATATAATCCTAAGACAATGATAACGGGAGTCTTAGTTAAATCTCTCAAGTGTTGCTGTACGGCGGTCAGTTATGAAGTTGATACCAGTTAAAACAAAAACTGCAGTTGCTTAGACAAAAACAAAGCAGTTTTACAGTAATAGAACATAATATAAAGACATACGAATACACTCATTTCTCAGGGGAATGACAAATGGTTGAAGAAAAAGAAAGCATACAAATCTCATTTTTCCTTTTTAGTGGCGTTCGTCGAGCTGTGTCTCAGAACGTTAGTGGATGATTATTCCATCTGTAATGCAACACAGCTGTATTAACACTATCCAGACGTACACATATATACTTTTTTCACAGTACTGTGGTTCTACTCCTCCAATGTTCAATATAACCCTTCTGCATCTATCCAGCAGTCATTTTAATCCACAATGGAGTACTGCTTTTATGTATGGCGCTACACACACATTACACATGGCTTGAAGAAAACAAAGGCTTTTTCTCAAATTAACTCCCTCTCACTGACTTCCTGCATCACTCACTGTTGTCGTTGATATCCTAGACACTTCGTTGGAGTTTGGCCTACATATATATCCTCCCATGAACTGCTAGGATTTCATTAACTCCTTCACTGTGAGTCTCTCCTGAACCGAATAAAATGTTTTGGCACTAACAAGAATGGAGTGAAAAAGACGCAGTCATAAAGGACGAATTTTGAGTATCACGAAATACCAATCTATCTGTCTAACACAAAATTAATGTGTAATTTTTCAGTGTGTTTAGGTCTACTGTACAACTGACTATAAGGTACTCGTGTTTAGAGCAGTCCGGCTCCATAATCTTCCTCCCACCTCCAGCTTTCAGTCAAACGCAACATATTCAAATATCTCGGAATTACCCGACCTTGACTTTAGGCTTTAGTCTGAATTAAGTTTGGAGTAACAAACTTTGCAAGGAGTGATGCCAGGATATATATATATATATATATATATATATATATATATATATATATATATATATATATATATATATATATATATATTCCAGAAAAATCAAGATACATAAACAATTTAATAAATAAAAGCATCTAAATTCTACTCACCAATGCTATGAACCCCACTTGCCTTCACAAACATCACACACCTACATCATCTAACCCCACACACCTACACTAACACACCACTCCTATCCAAACTAACACCACACTCCTACACTAACCAGCAACACACACCTACGCTAATTCACACCACACACCAAGCCTCACTAACACGATACACTTACACTAACTAACCCCACACACCTACATTAACTAACGCCACACACTTACACTAACAAACACCACACACCTACTCTAACACCACACACCTACACTAACTAACACCCCACACCTACACTGATTAACACCACACATTTACACAAACACCACACACCTAAACGTATTTATCCTATCCTTGTCTAACCTCATATCTAATCAAACCTAACCCAGTACACCTAACCTAGCCTAACCTAACCTAATCCCACACACCTGCACTAGTTAACCACACCTACTGAAACATAAACTCACTCACACATAACCTGTCTTAAACCTAATTGTCTTACCCTAACACCACACACCTAATCTACCTTAATCCTACCTAACCAAAGCCAACGTAAGCCACACATGTGTACTAATTAAGCCCCATACCTGTCTGCCCTCAGGTATGGCCCACAGGGAGTGTCTGGAGGACGGCCGCTGGTTCAGACACCCCAAGACCAACCTCACCTGGTCCAACTACACCACCTGTGTTGACCTCGATGACCTCTCGGTAGGTGACGGTGATGGGTCATATTCTCCTGGGCTTACCAGGTTCCCATACCACCTCCTTCCTCTGCTCCTCCTCCTCCTCCTCCTTAACGTACCCGTACATAGTGTCGCGTCACGTCATTATACATTTTTCAATTTGTTCGATGCAAATAAATTAATATAAGGACAGATTAGGATCTGCATAGATAACCCTGAGTTAACGGTCACTACTATTACTTTCGACCTGTGATGGGCTGTGGATCAGTGAGGGTCCCTGTTAGTCAAGTGACCACCTTTGAGATTTTTTTTAATGTACCAGGGGTCACTGCATCAGGATGAAACTTGTGTACTTGTCCCACATGGGAGAGTTCCTTGTCTCAGTGGAGTGAACGGAGCTAGGGCCTGATTGACTGCTGCCTACCTAAAAACGCCAGGCAAGGCTGCTGCACCACCCCTAAACATCCACTCTGTGCATTGCACATCCACACTGTGCACTGTGCAGCCCCCTTTTATCTAAGACACCCGTCGTATATATTTCAATCTCGCCAATGCAAAGAAAGCAATATAAGCACAGACTAGGATCTGCACAGATAACCCTGAGTTAATGGTCACTACTCTCACTTTAGATCTGTGATGGACTGTGGATCACTGAGGGTCCCTGTTAGTCAAGTGACCACCATCGGGATTTTTTTTAATGTACCAGGGGTCACTGCTTCAGGAGGAAACTTGTGTACTTGTCCCACATGGGAGAGTTCCTTGTTTCAGTGGATTGAACGGAGCTAGGGCCTGATTGACTGCTGCCTACATCAAAAACGCCAGGCAAGGCTGCCGCACCACCCCTAAACATCCACTCTGTGCATTGCACATCAACACTGTGCAGCCCCCCTTTTATCTAAGACACCCGTCGTATATATTTCAATCTCCCCAATGCAAAGAAAGCAATATAAGCATAGATTAGGATCTGCACAGATAACCTTGAGTTGATGGTCACTACTCTCACTTTCGATCTGTGATGGGCTGTGGATCACTGAGGGTCCCTGTTAGTCAAGTGACCACCATCGGGATTTTTTTAATGTACCAGGGGTCACTGCTTCAGGAGGAAACTTGTGTACTTGTCCCACATGGGAGAGATCCTTGTCTCAGTGGATTGAACGGAGCTAGGGCCTGATTGACTGCAGCCTACCTCAAAAGCGCCAGGCAAGGCTGCCGCACCACCCCTAAACATCTACACTGTGCAGTGTGTAGTTTCCACGTTATGTCCACAGACTTCCCATAAACTCAATGTACCGATTTATAATGTCATGCCGTAACTATTAGTTGATTTGATTACTTTCCCTTTCAGGTTACTCAGTCGGGTAGCTTATAGACAAAGTATTATAGAATGTGACTTTTCCTTTCCAGTTTTTCCTATGAAATTTCCATGTCAGTTTTTCCATGCAGCATGGTGTTTTTTTCTCACTTTTTCCTGGAGGGTTTGGTGGTTGGGGAAGCCTTCTTGCTTTACTATCCTTATCCTTCAGCATGTAGAGTTAGATCTTGTAGTCATAGTTTTCTCTGTAACAAGCAACCTGGAAAGGACCATAAGGTCTGTTGCTGTTTGCTTTCCTAGGTAATCCTATGTAATCCTCCTCCTCCTCCTCCTCCTCCTTCTACTCCTCGTCTTTACAAATCTATTACTCTTACTTAATTCATGTACTTCAAGGAGGTCAGTGTGTATTTTAGTCTTACTATCTGTAGACGAATTTGTTTAGTCTAGGACAGGGGTTCCCAACCTTTATTTACCCATTACCCCATTTTCCACACCTCTCTTCACTCATTACCCCTCATTGCTTATGTTTCCACTATTGCATTTTAGCTGCTTAACATTTTGATGCCTAGATTTTAGTTTGAATGTAGGACTTAATTAAAGGTTAGGCTAAAACCAAGAGAGTTATTGCAAGGAGTAATTTATTTTTATTATTAACACTGATACCAAATAAACATGACTTTAAACATTCATCTCTGAATTTTAGTATAGGTCCGAAGTCTATCATAACTGGTATGATTTTTAGATTTTTTTTTTTTTTTGTTACCTCCCCCATTACCCTTCACAAAAGACCAAATTACCCCACTTGGGGTAATTTACCCCAGGTTGGGAACCCCTGGTCTAGGATATACTTTTTGAAAAGAAAAGTCTGGAATAAACTTAAACAACCCTCTGTATTGGAAATATCCCTCAAACTGAATAAATAGTCTGATAAAGTAAAGAAAAAAAATAAGTGACGTACTAGTGTTGAAAGTATTAAAGTCTTTGTTCTTGTGGCCTTGGGGGATTCCTCTAGAACATTCTCCTCCTCCTCCTTACAGATTTGTTTACTTCGCTTGCAACAGAGTCATCAACATGAATAAGCGCCTTACTTCACACTCCTCTTTGTTCAAATGGTATGAAGCACGAGTAAACCCACATACAATAATACGTGTCACCTGCGACTTGCCGCACTAAAGTCCCGAAGATGATGTCTCATATTACGATCCTTGGCGTGTGCAGGGGATTTACAGTTATGCGCTGATATCAGGTGTCGCAGTTGCTCTGTTCGATTGCGTAATCCACTCAACAGGAGGTTTTATTATGCACGAATCCTTCAGCACATAAAACAAAGACGGCTTCTCTCTCTCTCTCTCTCTCTCTCTCTCTCTCTGTATATATATATATATATATGGGCACAAGGGGTGCTGTGGTTGAACCAGTGTCGCTTACTATAAAAGTATGCTTGCACCCAGTCGGCTTGCGCGGGCCGATTACACTTGGCTCACAGACTACACACACATCCAAAGCCACTCCAACACTACAATTACACTTACAAGCACTTCTCACCCTACATACAATCTCTACCAAACAGCCTAAGCCACTTGGTAGAGATACATTGGCTGTATCGTCCCGACTTCGGTCGGGATAGCCCGGTCCTGCAGTGGATACTCAAACGGCTGATGATGATGATATATATATATATATATATATATATATATATATATATATATATATATATATATATATTGTTACATAGCCTATGATTTCATCATCCTTTGTGTAATTTTAACGCACAGTATGCTGCATGTTTGATCACGAGCGTGTTCTGCCTCAGTCCCCCCCTTCTACCGTTATAGTAGAGTAAGTCGTTCTCTCTGTTATACTTTGCGGGATTTTCAGCTCTCTGTCCCCATCGCTTCATTTGCGCGTCCTTATTACAAGTTGTATCAAGCTTTCCTAGCCCCTATATAATGAGCTCAGTCTTTGCATCATGGCCACTTAGATCTGCTCCTCATTTTGTTCACATCTCTGTCCTCCCCTGTACAGATATTATTATTATTGTGAGTGCTCAAGAAATCTCCAAACATCTAGCAGCTGTGTGTAATTTGAGTATAACTGTTGTATTTTTTCTTGTGCTGTGTAGCATAGGGTTAGTTCTTAGGCCTAGTGAGGTCTTTGTGATTGGTGATGGGTTTTATGTCAGTCATTTTTGATAATAGTTTGTATCTGTAATAATTTATCTGGCATTCACTGAGTATTATCTGGTATCTCATTTTATCAGGGCTGACTTAGATAAATTTACTCTTGCTAATTTCGTGTTAATAGAGGCTATTGCAGTTAACCATATATTTAACCTGTTTATTTGCCATTACATTATCCTTATGAGTCCTGAATGTTTTGTTGTTAGTTTGTGCATTAAACTTTAACTTGTAATTTTATCTAACTCTTTTGTTTTGAACCTGGAACTTTACGGGACAGTAGTGATTTTTTAGTATTCTCACTTAAAGTGTACATTATCTTTCTCTGTTCCGTAACATAAATTTGGCGACCTCATATCAGGATATTCAGGATATTATCATAAGGATATTGCTTGATATTTTGTGACTGTTTCTTATTAATTATGTCTACTATTACTACACTTGATGAAGCCAAGGACTTTTTGTCAAATGTGCAAACAGTGTGTTATATAGAAAACAGAACAAAGAATGAACTTAAGATTGTTGCTCAACAATTGGGATTTGTTGTTCGCTCTCATCAGTCTAAAGATCAGATTGTTGCCATGATTAATGAAAGCTTGTTTAATGTAACTCCTCCAAATGAGCAAACACAGATTGAATTAGCTAAGTTACAGCTAGCCCTGCAGGAGGCTCGTGTTAATGAGGCAAATGCTCGTATTCAAGAGGCAGAGGTACAGGCTCAGGCACAAATTGAACTTGCCAGGATTCAGGCAGACCATGAGTATCGCATGAAACAAGGTGGAACTGGATCATCTAGCTCTGATGATTTTGATGTGGCTAAAAATGTTAAACTTGTCCCTCCTTTTAATGAATCTGATTTAACAAAGTATTTTCAGTTGTTTGAGAGGGTAGCTACAGGTTTTAATTGGCCTAAAAAGTATTGGCCAGTACTCCTTCAAACTGTTCTCACCGGTAAAGCTCAAGTAACTTATGCATCTTTGCCTCAGGATCAATCTGATAATTATGATGTAGTTAAGAGCTTGATTCTTAAGGCCTATGAGCTTGTTCCTGAAGCCTATAGAGTAATATTTAGGACAACTTACAAGCAAGATAAGCAATCCCATGTTGAGTATGCAAAAATCAAAGAAGATCTGTTAGAGCAGTGGTTAAATTCTAAGAATGTGGATTCTGATTTTGGTAAATTTAAGCAGATGATTTTGCTGGAGGACTTCAAAAGGTGTATTTATAAAGATGTAAGCCTATATCTTGATGAGAAAAGAATAGATAATTTGTCTGATGCTGCAGTTTTAGCTGATGAGTATGTTCTCACTCACAAGAGATATTCTAGAGAAAAAGGGAAAGCTGAGAGTAAGTACGTTGCCTCTACTCAGAGTACAGGTAACAGGAAAGAGAATAAGGATGATGTTTCTCAGGAAGTAAATACCAGCTTCACCTCTAGATTTCAGAAAAGTAAATGTACTTATTGTAGTAAGCTTGGTCATACTACGGAGAGATGTTTCAGGAGACAGCGTGATGTGAACAAAAAGGAGTCTTTAAATATTCAGTCAATTGGTCTAGTGTCCACTCTTGAGAGTTCCCAGAATTCTTTAACTGAGTTAACTAAACCTGCTTTGAGGGGTAACTTAAATTCTCATGATGGAGCTCCTCTTTTGAGCAGTAACGTGGGAGACACTCTCAAGAGTTCATGTGCTAATTTCCTGTCTGATGGTTTTGTCAGTCCTCTGGACAGTAATGACAGGAAATCAGTTAAAATATGTCGTGACACAGGTGCTTGCCAATCCCTTATGCTGACCAGTGTTCTAGGCTCTAATGTTAATTCCTCTGATGAAACTGTAATCTTACAAGGTGTAGGGAATAATTACTTCTCTGTCCCTCTGTGCAGAGTGAATTTAGAGTCTGGTTTTGTTAATGGTTCTGTTATGGTTGGGTTGGTTGAGACACTCCCAATGTCAGGTGTAACTTTCTTACTTGGAAATGATATTGGTGGAAGTCAAGTGTGTCCAGCTCCTCAGTTGTCTAGTGAGCCAGTGGCTGCGGCCCAGGATTGTGATGTCCCTGATGTGTTCCCTGCATGTGCTGTCACTAGGGCTAAGTCTAAAGTTACTGGTGATTTAGAGGATAATGATGATGATGATGTTATCCTAGCTGACACTTTTCTTGCTAATTTGGACCACTCACCAGATGAGGCAGTACCCCGTAGTGTTGATAATTTGTCTCGTCAAGAGTTGGTTGAGTTGCAGGTTGCTGACCCTGAGTTGAAAGGTCTAGCTAACTCTGCTTACAGTGAAGAAGAGTCAGCCGGTGCTTCTACTTGTTATTATGTAAAGTCAGGAGTACTTATGAGGAAGTGGAGACCCCCAACAGCATCAGCCGACTGTGAATGGGAGGTTGTACATCAAGTTGTCATCCCTCGTGTTTGTAGGCAGGATATCATTCAAGTGGCTCATGATTCCAGTTTGGCAGGACACCTTGGAGTGAGGAAGACTGTGGCACGCATTTTGAAACACTTCTACTGGCCAGGTATCTTCAGGGATGTTTCCTGGTATTGTAAGTCTTGTCACACCTGTCAAGTTGTGGGGAAGTGTAATCAGACCGAAAAGGTTGCACCTCTAGTTCCCATTCCTCCTTTTGAGGCGCCTTTCACCCGTGTGTTGGTGGATATTGTGGGCCCTCTTCCTAAGACTTCTTCAGGATTTTCTTATGTGTTGACCATGATTGACATGGCTACTCGTTATCCTGAAGCCATTCCACTTAGAAACATCTCAGCAAAGAACGTGGTTAAGGAAATGCTGGGGTTCTTCACAAAGTTTGGTCTGCCTCAGGAGGTACAGTCAGACCGGGAAGTAATTTCATGTCAAACGTTTTCAAGCAGTCTCTGAAAGAGTTGGGCATCACCCAGATCACGTCTTCAGCTTACCATCCCCAGACCCAAGGAGCGTTGGAGAGATATCATCAAACACTCAAATCGATGCTCAAGAAATACTGTTTGGAACATCAGAAAGACTGGGATAAAGGTCTTCCATTCGTTGTGTTTGCTGCAAGAGAATCTCCAAATGAATCACTGGGCTTCTCACCTTTTGAACTACTGTTTGGCCATGAAGTAAGAGGACCCCTTAAGTTACTCAAGGAATGCTGGCTGTCGGAGGAAGATGACGTCAACCTGCTGGAGTATGTGATGAATTTCAAAGAACGACTGTCCACTGCTTTACAGCTGGCGAGAGAGAATTTAGGAGCTGCTCAGGAGAAGATGAAGACTTAGTATGATAAGAAGTCCAGGTTACGCCACTTTCAGCCAGGAGATCAGGTTTTGATTCTGCTACCAGTTCATGGGCAACCTCTTCAAGCCAAGTTTAGTGGCCCTTATTTCGTGGAGAAGGAACTCAGTGATGTCAGCTATGTCATCGCCACACCAGATCGTAGAAAGAGCAAGCAACTATGTCACATCAACATGCTAAAGTTATATCACAGGCTGGACGAAAATAATCCAGTCTGCACTGTAGCTGTTCCACCCGAGTCTGCAAGTGAAGCTCTCCCATGCAGTATGAGCCTGAGTGATAGTTTGGGGAAGAATCCTGATATCATGAATGATCTCCAGACTAAGCTTTCTCATCTACCACCCAAGGAAAGGCAGGAGTTTTCGGCATTACTGCAGGAGTACCCGCAAGTGTTCCGTGCCACTCCAGGAAGAACCCCTGTGTTGATGCATGATGTCGATGTTGGAGACGCAAAGCCAATTAAATTGCCTCCTTACCGTGTGAACCCAGTGAAAGTTCCTCTCATCCAGAAGGAGCTTGGCTACCTGTTGGACCACATGATGATTGAGCCCTGTCAGAGCAAGTGGAGTTCTCCTGTCACTCTGGTCCCTAAGCCAGGTGGGTCACAGCGGCTTTGCATTGACTACAGACGTGTTAATCAGATAACCAAAACAGACACTTACCCTCTCCCTCGTGTGGAAGATTGCATAGACAAGATCGGAAAGGCTAGGTACATAAGTAAGTTTGATTTGTTAAAGGGATACTGGCAAGTACCTATGACTGAACGTGCTAGGGAGATCTCATTTTTTGTAACATTAGGAAAGACCTTTGCATGGTCTGTAATGCCATATACAGATTGTTTTAGAATAATAAGAAATTTCCTTTGTAAATTTCTTTTTTCTTTGTGGGGAGGTGTTACATAGCCTATGATTTCATCATCCTTTGTGTAATTTGAACGCACAGTATGCTGCATGTTTGATCACGAGCGTGTTCTGCCTCAGTCCCCCCCTTCTACCGTTATAGTAGAGTAAGTCGTTCTCTCTGTTATACTTTGCGGGATTTTCAGCTCTCTGTCCCCATCGCTTCATTTGCGCGTCCTTATTACAAGTTGTATCAAGCTTTCCTGGCCCCTATATAATGAGCTCAGTCTTTGCATCATGGCCACTTAGATCTGCTCCTCATTTTCTTCACATCTCTGTCCTCCCCTGTACAGATATTATTATTATTGTGAGTGCTCAAGAAATCTCCAAACATCTAGCAGCTGTGTGTAATTTGAGTATAACTGTTGTATTTTTTCTTGTGCTGTGTAGCATAGGGTTAGTTCTTAGGGCTAGTGAGGTCTTTGTGATTGGTGATGGGTTTTATGTCAGTCATTTTTGATAATAGTTTGTATCTGTAATAATTTATCTGGCATTCACTGAGTATTATCTGGTATCTCATTTTATCAGGGCTGACTTAGATAAATTTACTCTTGCTAATTTCGTGTTAATAGAGGCTATTGCAGTTAATCATATATTTAACCTGTTTATTTGCCATTACATTATCCTTATGAGTCCTGAATGTTTTGTTGTTAGTTTGTGCATTAAACTTTAACTTGTAATTTTATCTAACTCTTTTGTTTTGAACCTGGAACTTTACGGGACAGTAGTGATTTTTTAGTATTCTCACTTAAAGTGTACATTATCTTTCTCTGTTCCGTAACAATATATATATATATATATATATATATATATATATATATATATATATATATATATATATATATAATGTGTGTGTGTGTGTGTGTGTGTGTAGGAATGGGTGGGAGGAAGAGGTTAACTTCGCTATTCCTCTAACGCTTCGGACTACACAGAGTTCATCCTCAGAGTGACTGTACAAAAGTAAGGAAATCAGAGGTATTTATACACAGGACGTCCCTAGGACCTTTGTCGTGTCTAATGCAGACTGACTGTCCTCCTCTGTTGTGTTGACCTGACCTGATAATCCCACTGTGACCTGACCCGGCTCCTCCCTATACCTAATTACTCACTCTTCCCTTCCCACTTGGTAAAGACAAAGCTACACCTACCGCAGTAGCCGACCAACGCATAAAGCCATCTCTGTAATTAGTGACTTCCTCTGTACATATATATGTGCGGCCTTTAAAGCTTTTCTCATCATTTTGTCTAACAGCTTCATTAAACTCGTAAATTCCTGCCATTTAGGTGGATTTTGGCAGTTGGCACTGGTCTATATACGGGACTAAGAAAGTTAAGGTGTTATGACCAGGCACATCTGCCTTATATTCTGTTAGTCATTTCGCAAGACCTCTCCCGGTCTCACCTATACTGTATATACTTTTGGGCAACCATTACAAGGTATACTATAAATAACACTGTTCTCATTAACGTTATTATCACCTTTCCTCTCTGTCGGTTGGCTGAACTTTACCCCTGATGAAAGAGCTATTCTTAATCCTGCTTTATTTATTTAGTCACCTTTTACGGAAGCCTTGTCCGAGTTTGGGGCAAATATGTATCTTTCATTCGCAATATTCACGTTCATATTATAACTTCTATTTCTTCTCAGTATCCTTTCTGCTTTATTTTTGAGTTTTATAATCAACCTTCAGGGTAACATGACTTTTTAAATGCCTCTTTTATGTAGTTACATTCCTCCTCTAAAAAAAAAAAAAAATGTCACCAAGCCAGATTTCGTTCTGTTACTGTGAGTGGATAGATAATGAACGAAATCGTCTTTGTTGGTTGGCATTCTATAAAGCGAGAATTTTACATTCCAATCTTTTCTCCATATCATGGTATCTAAATATGGTACGTTATTTTCTTTTTCTACTGTGAACTGGATATTACTGTTTGAATAGTTCAGCATTCTTAAATAAGTCCCTAAATTTGTTCCACTTGGCACTGAGCTAGCACATCATAAACATACCTGAACCATGTAGATCCCCTACCCATAATTCGTTTGTAATTGTCATTCTTCAGTGTCTCCGTGTTGAGGCAGGCCATGACAACACTGACGGAGGAGTCCATGGCTAGGCCTTTGTAACGTACATATTCTTTTCCGTCAAAAACAAACACTCATAATCCCACACACAGTGAGACAAGTTTCATGAAGTCTTCACCCGGTACTGGCTGCAGTTTATCTTCTGTGTTATCCTCCAAACGCTCTCTCTCTCTCTCTCTCTCTCTCTCTCTCCACTGCTCGCAGGGCACCTTCTACTTGCACATTGATGAATAAGGACTTTATGTAACACACTCACTATTACATTGTTTTGTAAATCCTTGGTTTTAAGCCGGTCTGTGTGGTCGCTGGGATTTTTCAGGTGAGCATTGCTGATGGTGTCTAGTGCACTGGACAAGGGTTTTGAAAGTTGTTTTGCTCGTTTTTGGAGTACGCTTCCTATCCCAGACGTATTTAGTCTCATGGGTATGCCTTGTTTATGCATTTTGGGAAGTCTCCTCATCTTGGTGACCATTCTATCTAACAATATGTCTGTCTTTCTATCTATCTATATATTGATCTATCTATCTATTTCAATAAAAGAAAAGGAGAAAGAGAAATGTCAGTGGGGTGAGAGCGGGCAAAGTTGGTGATGGAGGGAGGGAGGGGACGGCTGTTGGTTGGCTGGCTAGCTGTGACATACATAGCACAATAGACGGGGGATTCACACCTGTTTGGCTTCAACAATTTTTCTTTATTTTCTTTTTTCTTTTTTGTCACCATGACCATGAAGTTGACCTGAGTGTGTCATTCACTATGATGAGGCCACACTATTGACTAGGGAGGATTCATTTGACACCTCATTGGCCAAAACCGGTCCACAGTTGCCACCTGTACAGCGTGCACGAACTGACAGATGGGAAACCTTTTTTTTTTTTTTTTTCTTTTTTTCTGTGAGATCCGCACCAAAGGCCTGGACGTCGTCTTCTGAAACAGATATAATATGTGGGTCTGCAACGTTTTTAATTTCAACACGTAGTAATTTCATACTTCTGCCTCATTTCCCCATATTGTACAGCTTACAAGGGCTTAGGGATCTCAGAACATTGCACAAGAGTGCTTGTATTATGGTTAGATATAGGAGGATCAAAAAATATTTAAATAATTTTTGAGTTTCCAAATAATGATGACTGTTTTGTAAATACTGTGTGTGGGTATGCTGTGGAGGGTCATTAATTCTGTAAATTGTTATTAGGTCTTCATAAAACAGTGATGATTTTGTGGATTCACAGTGGTAATAAAGACCAGTTGGCCGCCCAGTGGCAGAGATAAAAGTTGCGAGAGCTGAAGCTATCCTGCTAAGATTGCAGGTTGGGAAGTCTCCCCCAACTAGAATAAGACAGATATCAAATTAACCTACTTGTCTATTAATGATTTCCCGAAGTGATACTCGAACCCCATGGCAGCGGGAACAGTCAAGTAAAAAGTGTTGGACCGTCTCGGAGATGCAGCAATACTGACAGTTGCCATCTGGATACTCGCACATGCAGACCGAGGCGAGACATATAGGGTGCTAACTTTAGAGAGACCTAGCCGCAGGTGCATGGCTTTGGATTTGTAGCGGGTGTGTTGGTAGCGCTGCATGATGTCAGTCTGCTTACATGAGACCACTGTATACTGAAGAGTCACAAACAACCACCACTAACCTCTTCAGACCAAGAGTTCCTCTTTTAGTATATTCTTTGTATCTCCAGGCGACTTTATTCAGATCAGGAAGGACTTACCGCAGTAAGAGGTTAAATACAAGATTCCAGCATAACACAAACCACACCACACTACCACTCCAAATCACCACAGCACACCACCACAACGTTCCACCACACAACACCACCACAGTGTTCCACCACACCACAACACACCACACCGCCAATATACACCACTACATCACATCACCGCACTACACCATCCTACCACACCGCCACGACACATCACCACATCACACCACGCTGACATACCACACCATCACTTTAGTATCATTAGCCTACACCACAGCATTCCACCACATCACACAACACCATCACTTTTCATCACCACACCTTCTACCACACCGCCACTCCACACCACACCATGGTACCCCACTACCGATCGACATCACCATTCCACACCACCGTTCTACACCACCAAACCACCACACCATACCAGTGCATCACACAATAACACACCACACCATCACTCCACTCATACAACACAACAATATCACACCATCATATACACCACCACCTCACACAGCCACTCCACACATGTCCACAGCAACATCATCACACTACTTCACTGTCACAGCACCACACCACAACACCAAAACCATTACACCACACCATCCTTTCTCACCTTTTTCCATACCACACTACCCTTCCTTACCTCTTCCTACACCACACCATCACTCGACACCATCCATCCTCACCTCTGTTAATACTATTGCACAACACCAAATTGCCTCGCCTCTCTCCACACCACACCACACCACACCACATTACCCTGCCTCACCTCTCTCCAAACACACCACACCAGCGTTTTACATGCTACACTATCCTACCTCACCTTGCTCCACATGACACCACTCTCCTCACCATACTCCACACCATACCACACCACACCACACCACCCTGCCTCACTTCTCTCCACAGCAGCACACCCATCACACCGCACCACATCACACCATCACACCACATCACCACACCACACCACACCACCAGTCCAAACCACCGCAACCCCCCCCCCCCGGCCCCTCACGGGGCTCGAGTACCTGGGAGTGGCTTCGGTCGCCCGGGGAAGTACCACATCTCCCAACACAACACACACAACAACACCGTTTTTTTTACACCGAGAAATGACTCCCCGGCTGTCATTTCTTGACGACTTCTAGCCGGGGACATTGAGAGCAATCCAGGACCCACCAACAAATACATATGTCCAACATGCTCAAAACCTATCACGTCCAGCCGACAGACAATGGGTTCAGTTCAGTGCAATTCCTGCAAGAACTGGACCCATTACACCTGCACAACACTTGCATCCAGAAAACATTACACAAACACCTGGACCTGCTCCTTATGCTCCTTCCCCCCACCCATCAACCCCCCTTCCAATCCTACTCCTACTTCCTTCACACCTCCACAGCCAAACCCACTGACCCTTCCCACACCATCCAGTCCCCTAACTCCTCCCATTCCAACCCATCCTAATCCACCTCAACCATTACCTTCATCACAACCTCCTCCTACCCCTTCCCCTCCACCCACACCACCTCCCCTCCGTGCTGCAGCAGCCAACACACATCGCACACACAACATAAACATCCTTCAGTTAAACATAGATGGCATAAACACCAAAATACATGAACTCACACAATTCATCAAACAACAGAACATACACATTGCCATCTTACAAGAAACAAAACTACACAGAACACAGAAAACACCGACATTTCATAACTTCACCACCAGTCGACAAGACCGGGCCGACAGCGGTGGCGGTGGACTCATCACCCTGGTACACAAATTCATCAACTTTGCAGATACCAGTGCACACACAAAGTCACTTCTTCCCCCACATGACACCACAACAGAAATACAATCAATTAAAATAGCACTGGTAACAAATCACACATAACAATCGCTAACACATACATTCCCCCCCAATCGTCCCCCACAGTACCACACAATTACTCTCCACAGATACACCACATCACTAACATACCCAACATCATCCTGGGTGGTGATTTCAACGCCAAGTCGTCGGCCTGGCATGTCAACAACCCTGACACAGACAGAGGGCTGGTACTACAATCCCAGACAGATCATCTCTTCATACTAAACAGTCTAGACCAACATACCCATATCCCACACCAAGCCCTCTTCCTCCCATCATCTCCAGACATCACCTTCTGCTTCCCAAACCTCGCCCCCACTACATCATGGAGAGTGGTCAAAACCCTAGGTTCTGATCACCTCCCAATCATCATCACTACCAAAACCAGAATCACCCCGGCTGGCCACAAACACACATACACTAATTATAAGAGAGCCAACTGGGAGGCCTTTGTAACTGAAACAGAACAACATTTCGAAATACTAAACAGTACACCCATCACAAACATCAACACCGCTGTGAACACTTTCAATACAATCATACAAAACGCAGACAAAAGACACATCCCTAGAGGCAACAGAAAGAAACACAACCCCAGCTGCACACTAGAAATTCAAGGCCTCATCAGACAACGGGACACACTGCGACACTCCCCAACACCCCATACACAAGACACCATACAACAAATACAAGAACTCAACACTCAAATAAACAATAAAATATCAGAACAGCAAACACTAAACTGGAAAAATTACCTCCAAACACTTGACCACAAAACAAACATCAGTAAACTCTACAAAGCACTAAACAGCATCACACTTTCCAACAGCAACACCACACAATCACACGCTGCCATCACAACGACAGACACCATACCCTCAAACAAACAACAAGCAAACACTCTCATCAATCACTTTTCACAAGTCAACCATCTAAACCCCCATCCCGAAGACCGACGTATCATCCGACGTAAGAGACAGTTTCCCACAGACCCAGACTACGCACCTTTCACTTACAACCAGACGAAGCACATCATTAACAACCTCAAGCACTCATCTGCCTGTGGACCATACAACATAAGCAACACTGAACTTAAACACCTAGGACCATAAGGCATACAAGCACTCACCAACATATCAAACTGCAGCTACTCACACAACATAATACCCAACATCTTGAAGCATGGCAATATCATCACTATCCCTAAACCCAACAAAGACCCCACGTAACCCTCCTCACATCGCCCCATCACACTCCTCTGCACCCCCTCTAAAGTCACTGAACGACTGGTACTACAACTAGTCGCACCTCACATTCCCCTAGCCCAGTCACAACATGGCTTTAGGCCACTACACTCCACAAACACCCTTCTTACAGACCTTACAGAGAGAGTTTTTGATGGCATGAATTCAGCTAGGCCACCACACAGAACGCTCCTAGTCACACTAGACATCAGCAGAGCTTTTGATGCCATCCCCCGTCACAACCTCACAAACAAAATACTCAACACAAACATGCACAATAACACAAAAAGATGGCTGGCAAACTACTTAGCAGGCAGATGTGCACACGTAACACATGCCGGTTAGTCTTCTAACATCAGAAACTTCACAAACGGCTTCCCCCAAGGATCTGTTTTGTCCCCTACACTCTTTAACCTATACATGCACGACGTACCCACACCCCACACCCCACAGATACACATAGCTTCCTATGCAGATGATATAACACTTACATGTACGCACCAAAACGCAAACACAGCTGCACACATCATTCAACCTTACCTCAACACACTACACGAATGGTTCACCACAAACAGGCTCGAAAAAGCCCCAGCCAAATCTACAGGCCGACGACTTGGCGTTGAAATCACCTTCTCACAAACCCCAGTAGAACACAGTCACATCCCACTCCTCACCATAATCAACACCCCCCTACCACACACACACCCAAAATCCTTGGTGTAATATACAATACATCAATGTCATTTAAACAACACATCACAAACATTAAAAATAAAATAACACCAAGACTCAATGCTTTGAGGTCACTTGCCCATACAACATTCGGACACAACAAAGAAACCACCACCACAGTATACAAACAATACATACGTTCAGTGATGAATTATGCAAACCCTGCCTGGGCTTCTAACCTCACCCAAACACACTATAACACTCTACAGACCATACAGAACAAGGCCCTAAAAATAATCACAGGCTGCACAGCTACTACACCCACAGACCACCTACATCAAGAAACCAAAGTCCTCAAAGTCAAGGATCACCTAGACATGAGAGGCACCCAGTTTCTTGCTGCAGCCTCCACAAACCCACAACACCCACTACAGTACATGGCAGCACATCCACCCACACCAAGGAACATCACAACAACACCCAGCACACGATACCATACACAAATACTGTCATCTCTCCCCCTTCGCCCACCTCAGACCAGCTTCCAGAAGCATATCCACACTCAGATCACTCGCCGCTCCATTCAGTCACTGAAAGACAACACACAGCTGGATGCACGGCCTCCTGACATCCACCCTTCTGAATCCTATCTTCCTTGTGAGGACAGGGTCCACCTGGCCAGGCTGAGATGTGGGCACCATCCAGCACTCTTAAGCTACCAGAAGAGGCTGGACGACTCCTTTGCTGATGCCTGGCCAGGATGCAACACAGCACCCCATACTATTAAGCACATTATGGAAGACTGCATTGCACACAATCACCTACGCCAACAACACAACATACACTCTTTGAGAGCTCTGTGGGAAAGCCCGGTCTCGGCCATGGCCTTCCTAAGGGACTCGGGGCTGTTCGGCCAGACTGCCTATGGAACGACTACTACTACTACTACTAGTGTACTTCAGCCCTACTTCCCCACAGATGCGGCAGATGGTGAACACAATCTACATCAGCGGGTACTCCGTCTCCCTCCTGGCCCTGGCTATATCACTCGTCATCTTCTGCTACTTCAGGTTAGTTCAACTATGTGTGTGTGTGTGTGTGTGTGTGTGTAATGACAGATTGCAGTATATCATCAGGTCGATTAAAACGAGTGGGGGCTCATAGCCACGTGGCCGCTGCGGATCTAAAAGGTGTGACAGCACCATATATAGTGTGGGAATCCGAAAGGAAACATCACTATATGTGTGGTGCTCTCACACCTTATAGACCACCAGCAGCGGTGAGGTGGCTGCGAGGCCTAGCTCTTAGAGTGTTTAATTGACCTGATATCTATCTATCTATTATAGATAGATGCATAGATAGATATATAGATATAGACACGCATACAAAGAGGATGTCCCAAGAGTTGACGTACCAGCTTCAGGATGTGATTCCTAGGGTCATCCTAAGACATAAATATATTATGAACAAATGTCGGATTCACAACCATTATGAATTAAAAGTATGTAAGTTTGAATGGTGGTAATAGGTAACATACTGTATCCACTTCCACCCTGTGTTACCGCCTTCCATACTCTTTATTACTTTATTGTCAGGTTTGACTCTTCATGGAGCACTGTTTTATTATTGCTTGCAAATTCTCAGTAAGAATATGTAATGAAGAGTACAGAGGATGGTGACATAGGGTGGAAGTGGATATCCCATTACCACAATGCAGATTTAAATGCCATTTATTACACAGCTGTAGTGAATGCAACATATTTTCTTTGAACATGTATGTTTTACATTTATCCCAGGAGTCTCCTCCTGAAGTTAATACTTCAATTACTGGAGCACTGCACAACATACTTCAATTACTGGAGCACTGCACACCTGCACAACATATATATATATATATATATGTATATATATATATATATATATATATATATATATATATATATATATATATATATATATAGACAGATAAAATCTTTGTTCTAAGGCGTCGTTTATGTTAATACTTTTGCTGCTGTCATGCCTTATGTATTTTATTCCTTTTTCGCTGAAATCTGTTGTGTTTTATTTGTACTGCCTTGACGTCATTTATATCACGAGGTTTGGTTTCATTTTTTATTCATCTTTTTTTCTCGTCGTCGTGACGCTTCATATAATATAATCTTTCTTGCCGTCAGGTCATTTACATACCAGTTCTTGTGTGTGTGTGTGTGTGTGTGTGTGTGTGTGTGTGTGTGTGTGTGTGTGTGTGTGTGTGTGTGTGTGTGTGTGTGTGTGTGAACATAATAACTTAGTAACGAATTCAATCAAATCTGGTGGAAGGTGGAAGTGTTGAAGGTAAGGCAAGAACAAAGGCATTCAATTTTGAGAACAATCAGTCTAAGGTCAAGGACACGGGACAAGATAAAAATTTGGCTTGTACGTGTGTTTGAAAAAAAAAAAAAAAAAAGAAGTAATTTTTAAAGGTTTTGATTTGTTTTAAATTAATTTTGAGGATAATAATCAGCATCAGCCAAGAGGTGACTTTTTTTTTTTTTTTTAACAATAGGTCAATGGTCAAGGTCACACGCTAAGTTCAACTTAAAACAGTTTTCATCCAATCTGGACCAATCTTTGTGCAAATGTTCAAGCTAAGCACGGATAGGATTCGATTTTGAGGACAATGAAAGATCAAGGTCACAGGGAAAGATCAAGCGTCATGGTAACATGGCACGATCATCATAAACAATTCTTAGACCGGGTTTGGTGAAAGTAATTAAGTTTTGACAACAACCCGCCAAAGCTCAAGATCACTGGATAAGGTCAAATGTTCAACCTTATAAATTAAACGTTTTTTTTTTTCTATTTCGACCAAACTTTGTTGAAAGATTAAGGGTCTGCCATGAATGAACAGAACTGATATTGAAAACAATATATCAACTGTCAAGGTCACAGAACAAGGTCAACTGGACTGTTTTAAACCAACTTGGACCATGCTTAGTGGAAGGGTTCATGGTCGGGCAAGAATGAGGCACTGTAAATCGATCTTTCGAACAATTGATCAGTGGTCAGGGTCAGATGGCAACCTCAAATATTCGCTGCACAAACCACTTGTAGGGTGCGTATGTTGCACTCTCTGGGTTCCTCCCCCTCCTCCTCCTCCTTCTCCTTCTCCTCCTCCTCATCATCATCATCATCATCATCATCATCATCGTCATCATTATCATTATTATTATTATTATTATTATTATTATGTTGATGTACGGGCGAGCGAAGTGAGGGAAAACACCACTTCAGGCAAAAACTGTCGCGTGAAAGTCTTGTCTCAAGTGGCTTGTAAATTTTCCTGACTGAAGTACACCAAAACTGTGTTGCCTTCTCAGCAGTTTAACCAGTGTGGCATGGTATATCATTTTCACATTGCCATGAAGATTGCCTTCCAGAGAAAGCTAGACTTTTCCCCACTAAGAGCAAACTATAATTGAAAACGACCCAAACCTTTCCCTTCTGCAAGAACAATGCGTCATCCCCCCCCCCCATGACCATTTGGCCAATCATGACACGTCGTACCTTATTGAAGCTGTCATGCAAATTACCTTACATTGGTACCAGTCATTTTCCAAAAAGAGCCAGATGTAGTAAAAAAAGGCCAAAAATACAATCTTGCTCGTTTGGTCACATTCTAATGGTGTGGAAGTTTTTTTTTTACCATTATTATTCTTGACGTCACAACATATCATTGTGTATTTAAATCCTTTCGCAATTGCTCCCTGGTTACTTTACTTACAGACTCCTATAACTTACTCTCGCCAGGATAAAATCGTCTGGCATTAGATGGAATAAAGTTCTAAAGTTGTCCCGACCATGAGATGGTAAACAGTGACAGTATTAACACTCAAACTCTATAACGTATTCTCAGCTAAGTAAAATCTTCACGCGTTGGATGTATGGTTGGGTGGGTGAGAGTGGGACACGAAGATGTGAACATCCAACTCATCTCGAGAAAAATATTCCCCTTCTCCCTCCAACTCCAGCCACGTGTATAACACATAGCACCAAAGGTGTTAAATTTTAGACACTATCAAAACTGCAGCTGGTTTAAACGCATTGTTTGAAAACTTATGTATTTCATACTTCTTTATTTTCAACCATGCGATGAAAAAATATGTAAAAAATAGAGTATCAAACAGCACGCAATGTTTGTTATTTATGAGAACTGTAAAGCAACAGAGGCTCTATGGACATCCACAGAAAGTTAATGAGAAAGCAATAGGTGCCACCTAAGTGACATTTCTCAACATTCGTCACCACATTGCTAAAGAAAAAAAAAAAAAGCACCAACTCAGCAGTAAAATTGTGCTCTCTCGGATATTATTGAAGCTACAACCGACCTACACACACCGTTGGAAGTTCTCAAAAATTATTAAAACTACCACAAACCTTCGACCATGGTATGAAAGATTATGTAACAGCAGTAGATATTATTTAAGGTGCTTTTCTCAAAACTCCTAGCATAGTGCTTAAAAGTATTAAAATGAAAAGCAGAATTGAGCAAAAAAGCTGAGTCAGGTGCTTCAACAGGGGCGTACCTAAAGATTTGGGGGCCCGGGGGGGCTATGTTCTTTGCGGGGCCCTCAAACTTATCTAATATCTCACTCAGGATTGTCGGGATGATAAATAATATTTTTAAATATTAACACAAAAGCTTATAAATTATTAAGGGTTTTTTGGGGCCCCCTCAATTGGGGGCCCGGTGGACAGTTTCAAACACCCCCCCCCCTGCCCCCCTCAGGTACGCCACTGTGCTTCAACCAGCTTTTTTTTTTTTTTTTTTTTTTTTTGGCATAAGAGTTCAAAGCCCCTAAAGAGTTAGGCTGCATATTCTGAAACAAGATAAATTATTTCAAAGTATGCACTCGTATCAGACAATCAGGACGGCGCAGTTCACACTGTCTTTTGCCTAAAACAACAACAAGCTTACTCTCTCGGGCACATTACACACCTTCAGGTGTGGACGCTTGTAACTTCCTTTTATTTTTGTTGTGGCTGGACGATTTTGTTCAATGTGGGAAAGCTCCCTAGCAGTGAAGAGGTTAATAGAGGTAATACTTAGCCCCTTCAAAGTGAAGTCTTTTCTACACCGATTAATATCGTATGTAAGTTGCAAGATATAATATAAAGGACGTCGTCGTGGTGCATAGGTTAATACTGAAAGGGATAATCATCATCATCATCATCATCATCATCATCACCATCATCCCATTCCAACTATTATGAATGGAGTGGGCAGGATCTATATCCAGGGAAGAAAAAAACACCGAAGTGGGATATCCATCATCATATTTCCCACAGGCATTGGTCCATTGATTACTTGCTGCTGAATTTAATGCCTTTCACATTAACAGATCTCTAATAACATTGTGAACCGCGCCATGTTTATTGTGTCGCTTCGTGTGTGTGTGTGTGTGTGTGTGTGTGTGTGTGTGTAATAAATGCCTCAAATACTTGATCTGTATAATATCTCTATTATCACACATGGTGTCCACGTTTCCCCCACTCTCCCCCGGCCAGGTCGCTGCAGTGCACCCGTATTCGGCTGCACAAGAACCTGTTCGTGAGTTTCGTGGCCAACAACAGCCTGTGGATTGTGTGGTACCGCGAGGTGGCCGCCAACCCAGACACACTGCTGCAGAACTCGGTACGTTGCACACACACACACTCTGCTGTTCAGTACTATAGCCACCTAACTCCAGTGACTTATAAATTATTCGCTCTTACTACCCCTTCACTATTTCATTCAACTTTCGAGACTTTTCGAATAGAATGGTTTAGTTACAGCCTCCATTAACACCTTCACTTGCCCAAGCTGATTAATGTCATCTGGTGGCAGTGGGAATGGATTACTAACACTTCTTCGTCGGACTGAAAGGGTTACCATATCAATCAGTGGCGTATTTAATTCTTTCCTTCCTGCAACCATTTTTTTTGTTTTTTACTTCATTCTTCACTCCAGCGTCACATTTGTCATTTTATTTTTGCTGCCTTCTGTCGAGTCTGTATCTTTTAGAGAGAGTCTTAGAGTCAGCGAAAATAGATAAAATCTTCACAAAACCATTCATTAATAAAAGTCCTTCCTAACGAATAAAATCAACACAGGGTAGCAACACTAAAATAAAGAAAAAAGTTAGTGGACTTAATGAGTTATCTCTAATGTAGTGGCCATGTGGTTAGCGAAGTAAGATGCTGTCTGAAAGGACAGCATCTTACTTACAGGATGGGGCAGGGAACGGTTTGATTATTTAAGTATCGTTGGAACAAATTCCACACGAACAGCAGATAAGTAATGAAAGTACTCCTGCTAATATTATTACACAAACTCTTAATTAAAAGCTCCTGAATGGATTCAGAATGAACAGTGGATATTTGCACCAAAGTGGTGACATGTGAAGGGGCGTGGCATGTAGGGGTACAGCTGGGCCTTAGGTGATGGACTGTCATGTCTATGCCAGATACAAATAAAAACTCCTGTTTCATATTCTCGTCAGTAAACCCTGTAGTCAGATGATCCATTTTTTAAGCATGCTTTTCCCACCATTAGACGATTTGTTTCAGGTTAAGAGAAGTGTTTTGAATTTAAGGAGTTCGATAATAGCCATCATCAACCTTCTCGGTGCAAGAGATCGTTGTAAGGTGATTGAAATAATCTCCTGATTGTATGATTATAGCAGAAAGTCATCGTAGTGATGGTGTGGGGAGTCTGCCTTTTACTTCATCCTTAACAGTTTATTTCTGCAGACAACACTTCACTCTGGTCTTGTTTTATGTATGTAGCCTTTGCCGGTAATGAACAGGCATGAGTAACAAACAAGAGAGTATTTAGGTGTAATATGAACAACAGATCCGAATGGGAAACGTACAGTGTTATGCATACAACCCATGTCGCTACTGAAACGAAAAGAATAACTTACAAGACAGTGTTTACAGTATTTGTAATGGGAAGAATAAATCGCAAAGAAAGAGGTGGCAGAAGCCTTCCAAGTTCACGAGAATATGCCCCCGGGACTCATTTTCATATAAATAAAATAAGCAGGCGTTGCCTGAAGCTGAATACAAGAGTTGTTCTGACAATTAGAGAGTTAATTACACCAGCATCAACATAATCAGGCGTCCATAATAACTCGCAGGTGTTTTTAATGCCAGGAAGAAGGAATCAAATGCTGCAAGATCACAATATTGCTCCCTCCGAGAAAGAAAAAAAAAAAAAAAAAAGGCCACATTCAAAGTCGGTTCACTTCGAGATCCCTGGACACATTGACTTTAAATGACCGGAGGTCATAAGCAGTATGAAATACAGATAAAGGAAGACAGTTCCAGAATTGACCTGTTGTATACAAAAAAGACGAGGAGTCACTGTTAACCCTTGCATTAGAGAGGTGGACAGAAAAGGGATGAGAATTTGCTGCCTGACGGGTGCTACGCTTCCGCCGTAATGGTGGAGGAGATACAAGCAGACAGTTCAGAGGAGCAGTGACCATTGAAGTAATGATCGGAAAAAATAAAGATGCAACCGTGCCGTGAAGAGAAAGCACTTGAAATGACTAAGAAGAAGAGAACTGACGAGATGAAAAGCCTTTGACTCCACCTTGTTGAGAAGAGCTGTATGTACTGAGCCTCCCCACACACAAGAGTTGTACTTTACACAGGGGCGAATAATACCCGTGTATCAAGGCAACAGCTGTACAGGGAAAAAGAAGGCACAAAGTCGGCTTAGCACAGATAATCTCTTGGAAGCAGATTCTACAAGAGAGGTAATATGATTTTTCCAAAATAAATCCTGAGAGAATGAAACATCAAGTACGTGTAATGATGATGCAGGATTGACTTGGATAACATTCTTGCGAACGATTAGGACGGATCGAATGATGTAATACGTGAGTCTTCGATGCATTAAAAACAAGATTACTTTTGCCCCAGTCAGAGATAAGCACCAAGTCAGACATTAAGTGTGCCATAGCCTCATACCTTGTTTGTCGAAGTAACTGCTGAGACAGACGCTGCAAACGCAGATGGAAAGGTGAAGGATGGGGTCATCAGCATATGGGTGGATAGGGTGAGAAGTGCAGCTTCGGAAGTCATTGGTAAATATGAAGAGGAGTTTTTGATAGGACAGAACCCCGAGGAACACCACTATTAATAACTCTAGGAGAAGAACGGTGGTCATCTACAACAGCAGCTATTGAACGACCAGGAAGGAAGCTAGAGATGAAAGCGCAGATGGAAGGATAGAAACCATAAGAGGGCAGTTTGAAAATCAAAGGTTTATGCCATACTCGACCGCCAGTCTTTCAGATGTCAAGTACAATGGCATGCTTTCGCCGAAGTCCCGAAAGGAGGATGACCAGGAGTATGAAAGGAAGGTGTGAAGATAGCCTATGGAGCGTCCTTGGAGGAATCCATACTGACGATCAGAAAGAAGGTTATGATAGGAGTGGTGGTTTAATTTTTATTAAAGAATAGATGAAAAATAGCATAAAAATTGAAATGCAGGATGTTAAAGCAATTGATTGATAGTTAGAGGACTGGGAATGGTGACCCTTTTTGGGAAAGGCTGAATCTGAGCAAACTTCCAGCAAGAAGTAAAGGTACAAGTCAACAGACAATAATGTAATAATTTACTATGGTAAAGTGTCAGCACAGAAGCACGAGGACAACAGGAAGGACCCCATTAGACCCATATATCTTATCTGTATCGAGCGTATTGAGTCTACGAAAGGCAGGAAGTACCTCAAATAAAGACATTTTAATGTCAGTCATGAGGAAGTCGGGGGGAGAGGAGATGAAAGAACAGCACTGGAATCGTTTAAGTTGGAATTGGAGGAGAAAATGTGAGCAAATAGATCTGCTTTTTTCAATATCAGTTACAGAACCATCAGAAGAGAGGAGGGAAGGAGGATGAAATAGTGTTGTGATAAAGGTTTTTGGCAAGGTGCCAGAAGGAACGGGAAGAATTTGAGTCGGAGAGTTCAGAGCATTTACAATGAATGAAATTATTCTCAGCAGAGTGAAGAACAGATTTCACACGGTTCCAAGCAGAGACATAATTGAGATGAGATTCGGGGGTGGGTTGAGGTTGGTAATTTTTGTAGACTTTCTTGTTGTGGACAGCTTTAGAACAGGTGTGATTAAATCAAGGAATTTTTTGCATTAGTCACTGGATAAGAGAAAGGAATGTATGCATCTGTGACCAAGAAAATAACCTCCGTAATGCACCAGGCACACTCAGATGACTCTCAGTCATCTGTGCAAAAATCATTCCAGGGAAAATAAAAGATGTACTCCCTGAGCACCTCCCATTTAGTAGCTCCAAAGTACCACAACCGCCGCTCCTTTGGAAGGTCTACAGGTGTTACTGGAGCAAGAGGACAGGTCAAGGTGATAAGGTTGTGACTGGAGGAGCCCATCAGAGAGAAAAGACTTACAGAGTAAGCAGTAGGATTTGTTGTAAGAGGTCAGGTATGTTGCAACTCCCTCCAAGGCAATCAGGGATATGGACTGGGTGCTGTATAAGCTGCTGTAGGTCATTAACCCCCATCCGCCAGGGAACGTATATACACATCACAGTCTGGCTTCCATGGGGCTGCTGGGTAGAGGCTATATGCGCAAGTGGCTTTCCATCATCAGTTTGAACCGGCTGCCATTTCTTCTTGCCACCAGAGGGTAGGGAAGGAGTCCCTCTATACCACACAGGTGAGAGTCAGCTTGTCTCTTGCCTTTGCCAGGTGTACAACACTTTCTTCAGGTTCCTCTTTGTCTGATTCCGTGTGCGCCGCATGTAGCCAATTGCATCATCCACACCCCTGCCAAGCCTCTTTCCAAGGATACTAGAAAAGGGCTCAGTAGATAGTGCCATAAGGCATGCCTTGGATGCAACAGTGTCTAGTTTATCTAGTAGTGGAGTAAGTTATCACACTGAGAGCAAAGCCATAGTCTGCGCCATGGGCAGATGCACAAACACTTCCTCTCTTGCGCCAAAAATCAGTTCTCTTCCTCACATCATTACTTATCGATGCAAGGACCTGCAGACCTGGGGATACTTTCACTCGCAAGAGGAAGAGTTTTGAGTAAAATGGTAATTAATTCGTTTCCCTCAGGCTATACATCCCGATTTATTAAGGTTTGAAAACAAGCAATTTTCAGCAGTTTCCGAGGAATTACCCGTATTGAGGTGATGACTGCATTAAATATTGCCCTACGTGTAGGGTTTAAGGATTAGAAAGATGAAGATGCATTCACCAGGTGAATCAGTGAATGAAGAGGAGAGCCATGTGTGGATGTGAACATTGAAATCACCTACAGTAGAATGAAGAGTTCAGTGAAAGCCAAAATTGATAGGATGTGATCCAACTTCGAAGTAAGATAGTTGAAAAAATTTTCAAAGTTGGTAGAATTAGGGGATAAGTACACAGCATAGACGTATTTAGGCGAGATTAATGAGCTAGACAAATCCAGAGAGCAGAGAATTCAGAGGATTCAAGTACAAGAGCACGAGAGCATAGTACGTTGTTGAGTACGTAAACACAACAGCCACCCTTGGCTGTGAAGTGAGAATAAAGTAGGAGGACACAGAGCTGAAACATTTGCAATCTGTCGCCTCAGGCAGCTGAGTCTCAGTAATGTTTAGAGGAAGAGAGGTTGCGTTCAAATGGGAGAAAACCAGAGAAAATGCCACAAACGTTGCAGAAATTAATACAGAGTGTGTCAGACAATAGTTCCATGAATCTCACATGGTCATCTCCTGGAAAGGGTCGTAGGGTGGGCATTTTAACCCCTCCCCCTTCGGGGACTCCGAGACTGGGTGTTGAGACACCATTTTTGCGGAATTTAGAAAAGAAAGTGGTGTGGAATGTGCATGTAGTTTGGCGGTGACTGTTTTAGGGCAATGCACGAGGGAAGTATGCTGGCCTACTCTCTGTGTTACTGAAACGCTTAAAAAGTTCAGCAAAGGGGGATGGTCTAATGTTAGCTGGAATACAATAGTGGAGTTGTTCCGACCATGAGAGAGTTGCGGTGACAGCAGTAGCACTTTCCGGCTCCTATATTTTTCACGTGTTTGAAATCGTCTGATTTACTTGGAATACAGTACTAAAGAGGCGACCATTTGAGAACAAAACTCTTCTGTGAAATAAAGCAATTTCTGCTTCTGTAGTACATCTGTCCTAAACGACTCCGCACGATGTCGCCATTTTCTGGATTTTTTTTTTTTTTTTTTTTTTAGGATGATGGTTTTCTTGTTTCAGTTGGAGTTTTTTAGCCTTGTAATATAATGATGCTTTTCTATCCATAATTAATTCATCTGTTCTAACCTGTACAATACAATGACGTCGTTTCAGTGTATGGGTCAGTTATATCAGCGTATTTAGTAGGGCAGACAGGGTCTAGTTGTGACAATTGTTTTATTTTCCTCACTGCATTATAGGTTAATGGTATAATAGCCTATAATGATTTTTTGTCTGGAAGCAGGAAAATATGTCCTCTTATTATTAATATAGACAAAATAAACGAAAACATTTTTGCCATATGGTTATTTAAAGGTTTAGAATGGCATGTCATTCGTCACAATTTACCCCAGATACGGGGCAACTTGTTACGCACCCCAGGGTAATCTGATATAAATGTTATAGAACCCAAATATGTCCATAATTATTCTATTGTCATTAACATGTGAATACAGGCGTAGTGACATATTGGATGTAGTGTATGTAAAATGAATTATAAAATTATCATTCATTCAGTCACTCATCACAACCTCTGTCAGTATCAGTCATTCATTTGTGCAACTGCTGCCATTCAGTTACTCCACCACCGTCACCAGTACTCACTGAATCACTCACTTGTTCCATTTTCACTGTTTATAAACAGGGAGAGAAAGAGAGATCAATATAAAATAGCTTGATTTATATAGACTCATTCATTGATATAGATAGATGAGGGAATAAATAGATAGTCTGAGACACAGATAGATATAAATAGATAAAATAGGTAGATAGATAGAGTGACAGATAGACAGATAAACACAGATGCCACCTAGGTCTACATAAAGAATATCTTTACCAACACCGTTCATTAGCCATTATGTTACCTTAATTTTACACTGTCCTGATCTGCAACACTTTTATATGAGTATTATCCATAATTCGTTTGACTGCTACCCCCATGACACTCTGTTTTCCATAGTTAACTCCAGACGTGGTTGAAGGGATTAGCTGAAAATATTTTGATAATTTAGTACAGTTGTTCTTGAATGGGGTAAATTGATACTGTAACAACTAACCCATAACAACCAAACCCAACACTCTTTTTCGGTACACTTGGTCATTGCATATTTATAAAAATGACTCCACCACCATAAACCTTTGCGAATTTCATAGCCTTTTCACATATTCGTATATGGTTCCACTCACCAGGTGACTCAGCTGCATCAACAAGTGACATTGATATATCAAAATAACTTTGAACATGGAAAAAAAAATGACAAAATATCAATTATTTTCCCGTAGCTCCTACTCAAGCAACGCCTTCAAGTTGCCACTTAAGGCTCTACCTTTGCATGAAAGCTGCATAACATGGCGACGACCACTCCTATATCTATAGGCTAATTATGGAGATACTGAGGGTGTAACAACTTGGACATGCAACAACTAAACCCGGTCTCCTCTACAGTTACACCTTCAATTTCAGGCTCAACACTCCGACATCTGTTACTCATAATCGAATGGTCTGGCATTAACTGGTGTAGAACACCAGAGCTGTACCGACTATCGGAGAATTAACGGTACCACTACTTAGCCTTCCAGGCTCCTATACTTACTTTCAGTTGAGTGAAAATGCCTGGCATTAACTGGTGTAAAATAAGGGAAGAGGCGACCATGATAAGGATAATATGCCCCAGGGATTATAATCCGATTCTGAGAGAACTCTCATGGTAAAGTTGGTGGAATGGAGAGCTAGCCATTGACATTAGTAATCATTCATGTTGGCAGCAGTGGACAAGTGGAGTTAGAACTGTTTAAGCATCGTGTCACACAGGAGTGCCTATTCATTCCCGAAGTTAGTTGAGGCCTTGCTCAGCTGAGCCGGAATGGGAATTTTCTGTGTGTCCATTTGTTTATCAATCTGTTCATGCTCTGTTAACGGACCGCAAGTACTGACCAATTTTGACGATTGAGCTGTCAATTGCAACCTCTCCGCCTGACAATGTGTCCTCATCTGAGTGGTCGCTTCCCTCAGGCAAACCCCAAGGTCACAGTGACTAAAAAAAAAATATATATAAAAGGTCATGCCCACAAAACAAATTTCTTTATATAGAGAAGTATCGGTATTAAGTTGGTATCACGGGAAGGGGCGTTCAAAATGCAGTAATACATGCTGTCATCATGATATTTATACAGCCCTGTAGAAATAAGCTTGGTACAAAACTTTTTAAATGAGTGTCTGTCGCTGCCTTAATAAATGTTGGAGGTAGGCTGGGAGGTAGATGATTAGGTAACAGGTAGTTAAGTAAGGAGGCAGGAAGGGAGTACTACCGAATCAAAAAGGGTGTTTGCAAACGTGAGCTCAGCATATAACTAATATTTCCCTGCACACGACACGGATCATACAAGGCTTCATCTTTAGGACCCTAGCGTGTAAAGAGTACTAAAGACACAGCTATAGTCGCGGCGCACGACTCTGAGGTTTTTATTGTACTCTGGCAACCTACCATTCAAAAGTGCGTCCGATTTCTTATCATATTATACACGAATCATATTAATATGCATGAAATATATTATACGCGAATATTATTATACCTGAACATATTATACATGAATCACATGCGTCTCATATTATACACGAAATCAGAAGCACTTTTGAATGGCAGGTTGCCAGGGCACGATAATAACAACCTCAGAGTCGCGCGCCGCGACTGTAGTAACTTTAGATCAGCGCATGGCCTTAGAAGCTGCAGGGCCCAATTGGGAATATTTTGGGTGGGGTCCCCAGGTTCATAGTCAAAGCCTGTAGACTCATATAAATATAATTAAAGTCCAGTATAGACTTTATTTATATTATAGGAGTAGTATACTCGTCTTTATGTTAAAATGTTGTCTCATCATTTGGTTCTTCAGCCTGAGATTATCAAACCCATAGCTCTTTTCAGTTTTAAGCAATAGTTTACGAAACTCCAGTTTCTAAGTCTTCCGAACCATCCCATCCGGTGGTGATGGCTCGGACAGAAGGGTAGGATGGTTTTGCTACATGTATAACTTGGCATGTTCTTAAAATTATGTGAGTTGGATTAGCTAAAAACAAAAATTTATCAATTCAAAGACATTTTTTCTCCTCAGGTACAAAATTAAACTTCTGAATCCAAATGAACCTCTTCATATTTGTTTATATATACATAAAATTATATATATATATATATATATATATATATATATATATATATATATATATATATATATATATATATATATATATTCCCTGATGGCTGTTAAGAGTTGTTTCACTATGTGATCATAATATAAATGTGTAAAAGAAGTAATGTTATCATTTGATAAGACCATGACTTGGTAACTGTGGGGAGATAGTTCTGACCACTGAGCTCTATCATATGGAGGGGCATTCTCATGGGTAGGGCCGCGTAGTTTGTGTGCCCGCCGCCAGGGCTTTTCCATGGCAGCGCTTTGATGTTTTATGCACCACACCTGACGCCAGAGTGCCTTTTGAAATCCAGCCAATGAATCTGGAAAACCCCAGTATAGTGCCATGGTCCACTGCACAGCCAAGATATAGTGCTGCATGGCCCACTACACACGCTTATGGAAGAAAACAGCGAAACGGGGACATTAAGCTACGAACAGTGTTCCAATTTCTTATTACCCTGGTGGAGGCGACGATTAGCGGTATTTCAGTATGGTGGCTAAAGTCACGTGCTTGTTGGGCAGAGATTGTCCCTCCCGATATTGACAGAGCTCAGTGGTTCTGACACTGACGAACCATCCTTTTCCTAAATTATCCTGATCATCCCGAATCTGTATAATTAAATGATGGGTACCCTCGAATTCCTGAACATCAGAGTTTAACATCCTTTTTTTCTCACAATATCTTCTACATGCAACACAGATTCACCGTCATAAGTGCATAATTCGCTGCTCCAGATATATAAGGAGGTAGAGCTTACAATATACACTTAAATTACAAACACAGGAGGTGCAAAAATGATATAAAAAAATCTGACCTGTATCGAAAACTGTGGCGTTTGTAGGTCCATCTTTGACGGCCAGGGTGTTGGGAGAGACCAATTCACCTAGAGTCTCACGCAGACACTGACAGTTAGTTATCACACCCTGACTTTGACAGACTTACAATTACTCCAGCAGTATATGATTGAGTCCGATTCAGGAATGTGAATAACATAATGACACTAATGAAATGTCACAAACTTACGTTGTACCATAACGTCTAAAGAGTTCATAGATTAGGAATATACTGAATCATATTACATGCTATTCTAATAAATGTAATTAAATGAGTGATATTTTGTTTTTATACTTTTTTATTAAAATAAATTTGTACAAATTACATAAGATATGACTTGTTCACTTGAATGGCGAGAACTAAAAGCACGAGTTTCCTATACGCACATGTTTAATGAACCAAGGTACGTAATGAAGGGTGATTTTCATGGCTTTAATTCTCTTAATGTATCCACCCTTGGTTTATCAGGATAAAATGGATTTGAATTGCCAAAATAGTCATCGAATTTTTCCCACCTATGGAAACAGTACATTAGGTGCGCTAAGCCGGCTCCGTACCTTCTTTACCCCTGTACAGTTGTTGACTTTAGTGCACGGGTTTTATTCACCCCCTGTGTAGGAATACAACAACTCTCATGTGTGGGGAGGCTCTCCACATACAGCTCTTCCTCAATTGGTAGTAGTCATAAAAGCTTTTCGTCTCATCAACTCTCCTCCTCTTACTGGCTCCCTTCAGCCTCTTGTCTCTTCGCCATCACTGTTGCATATTCGTCTCTATTCTTTCGCCACTTCAATGGTCACTGCTCCTCTAAACTGTCTGCTTGCATCCCTCCACCTCTACGACGGGTGTGTAGCACCGTCTAGTACAACAAACTCTCATCCCTTTTCTGTCCAATTCTCTAATGCAAGAGTTAACCGTATCTCCCAGTCCTTCATTTAAGCAACAGGTCAGTTCTGGAACTGTCTCCCTCTGTCTATTTCCTACTTCCCATGATCTCCAGTCTTTCAAACGTAGTGTGTCCAGGCATCTCAAAATGAACGGGTCTTGAATATGGCTTTCTTTCGTAGTTTTTATTTTTTTCTTGGAAGGAAAGGTTTGCGGGCTCCTGGCCTTTGGTTCCTTCTTCCTTGCATAAAAAAAAAAAAAAAAAAATTCACGATTAAAGAAACAGATAGTTCAAAACTTGATATATATAATAATAAAATTCTCATTTGTATATATATTTATCTGTTTGTAACCTCAAATTTGCCTTCTTTTTTTTTTTATGTGTCCGACTCTGGGCATAGGCTTCACAGCCTGCTATCAAGGCCCAGTAGTCCTCTTACATACCATACACCTCTTTACATGTCACCATTTCGGCACTAACACCCACCGTCCATACTGAATACATGCTAGGGCTGTCTCATACAAGACTGGTGTATTGGTATTAGCGGGAGTATTTTTACGACATGTCGGCGGGTCTTCTGGTAGATCAGTAAAGTCTGATTTCATGAAAATAAAATCTTTAAACTGTTCCCTGCCCCAGCGGGGATTTGAACCTGGGTCCGGTAGGACTGCAGGCCACCTCTCTACCGATTGAGACACCGCCTCCCCCAGTGGTGCATTACAGCCCATCAGTTTTTGAAGCAATATACTTAACATGCGCCACTTTCAAGAATGTGTTAAATAATCGGGTGCAATCGGCCTGCGGTTACCAAAAATGTTGTTCATAAACACACGTCTATATCTTATATTACACGGTAATGCAGCAGGGCATTTAGAGAGAGAGAGAGAGAGAGAGAGAGAGAGAGAGAGAGAGAGAGAGATTAAAAAATTAAAAAAACAAAAAAAGGTGCAATCGGC
>NC_137010.1:47366809-47369309 GCF_032717465.1 Coenobita brevimanus | reverse complement strand
AGAATGCTTCAGACCAATGTGACATATTAATAATAAGCCAGTCTGGCTTGTCTCTGCCAGCGGTTGTCTCCCCCCGCTGCTACAATGGGGTAATGGAAGCACCAGAAGAAGGAAAACATAGTGTTGTGATTGCTTGGGATGATGAAGGCTAAACAACTGCAAAACTGCAGGTAAGATTATAGGATTAATGTCGGCCACTAAATAAGTAAAGACGGCGGTCAAAGCATTTGTATATTTTACAGCCTGTCTGGCAGCATGCCTGATCAAACGGATGCAATGGGCCAAATGCAAATGGTCGAATGTATTTAGTCAAGTTGGAAAAACTTTCGTTTCGTTCCCCTTCCATAAATAGAGTATTCATGTGTACTGGACCGGTGCAATGCAAGGGCAGACATGTTGACGGGACTGACTTGACTTTTTTTGTTTCGAGTAACTGTGTCCCCTTTCAGCTTAAGGCCAGCTCTTTTTCTGGTCGGTGTATGGAACTCTGACCACTGTGCTTCACATTCTGGCATGAGATCACTGAGTGTCGCCTCTTGCATACTGCACCTATACATTAAGAGAAAATTAGAAGAGGAGGAGAAGGTAGAGGAAGGGATGCGAAGAGAGGAAGAAAGATATTCGAAGATGGAAATGCAAGGACCCGAGGGAGAGGAAAGCAGGAAAAAAAGTGGATGAAAGAAGAAATGTCAGGAGGCAATTAGAGAGAGAAGGAGAGGATGAGGAGAGAAGGTAAAGAGGGAAGAGGAAAGAGGAAGAAGAAGGAAGATAATGAAGGAAGAGAAAAAAGAATAAAAATGTAAGATACAAAGAGAGAAATGGAAGAAGCGTTTGAGAAGGGAAAGAGGAGGGAGATGGAAAGGGAATTACTACAGAGAGAGAGAGAGAGAGAGAGAGAGAGAGAAAGAGAGAGGAGGGGGGGAGACAGACAGGCAGAAAGAGACTAACAGACAACAGACAGACAAACAGACAGACAGAAAAGAGACAGACAAACAGACAGAGACAGACAAATAGATAGAAGGAAACTGACAGACAGACAGAAAGAGACAGACAGACATACAGAAAGCGAAATTAAAGACAGGCAGGAAGAGACTGACAGACAGGGTGAAAGAGACAGAGAGAGACAGGAAGAGACAGAAAGAAAGAGACAGACAGACAGGCGGAAAGGAGACAGGACAGACAGGCACAAACAGACAGACAGACAGACAGAAAGAGACAAAGACAGACAGGCACAAACAGACAGACAGACAGACAGAAAGAGACAAAGAGACAGACAGGCACAAACAGACAGACAGACAGACAGAAAGAGACAAAGAGACAGACACAGACAAACACAAACAGACAGACAGACAGGCTGAAAGAGACAGACTGACAGGCAGAAAGAGACAAAGAGACAGGAAGAAAGAGACAGATAGACAGGCAGAAAGAGACAGACAGACAGGCAGAAAGAGACAGACAGACAGACAGAAAGAGACAAAAGAGAACCAGAGGAAGAAAGAGACAGACAGACAGACAGAAAGAGACAAGAGCAGACAGGAAGAAAGAGACAGACAGGACAGACAGGCAGAAAGAGACAGACAGACAGGCAGAAAGAGACAGACAGACAGGCAGAAAGAGAGACAAAAGAGACAGGAAGAAAGAGACAACAGATAGACAGGCAGAAAGAGACAGACAGACAGGCAGAGAAAGAGACAAAGAGACAGGAAGAGAAAGAGGCAGACAGACAGGCAGAAAGAGACAGACAGACAGAAAGAGACAGACAGACAGGCAGAAAGAGACTAGATAGAGAGACAGACAGACAGAGGGGAGGGGGAACAGGGAAGAGAAGGAGAGAGAGAAAAGGACTCTTGCGAAAGAAAATGAAGGAATTAGGTGAAGAAACTGAGACAAGACACTAAAAGTACGAAGGAGGATGAGGAAGGAGAGAGTGAGGAGCAAGGAAAAGAAAAGGAATAGGAAGAGGGAGAGAGAAACCAAGCTAAGGAGCAATAGCAATGACGTGAAGGAATAAGGAGAGAATCTGGGGAGGTAAATGAAGAAGGATGACAGAAAAAAGTGAATGAGCAAAGGGAATAATATTGAGTGTGTCCATTTTGTTTTTTAGCATCTTTTGCGCTTCCTTCAGTTTCTCATTTTAATTCTGTTTCGTCTAGTGTTTTATAATCTCTCTCTCTCTCTCTCTCTCTCTCTCTCTCTCTCTCTCTCTCTCTCTCTCTCTCTCTCTCTCAGTTCGAGTAATGAGAGGACACTTAAACCAAGTCAGAAGTTGCTCACTAAGCTTATTACAACTCTGGCTTGCTTCATGGGAGAGAGAGAGAGAGAGAGAGATAAAAGACATTTACAGAAGTTGATTTCACATCTTCATTTTCATTCAGCCTAATACATTCTCTGCTACGCTAGGCGATTTTATGCAAGTTAGAAAAAACCTGTGATAGTGAAATGTTGGACCCCTTTGCTCCGAGGATGTCCTGTGGGTTTTATTCTTGGATGTTTTAGACGA
>NC_137010.1:47333336-47366709 GCF_032717465.1 Coenobita brevimanus | reverse complement strand
TCTGGGGGAAAATATTTCCCACAGTTTTGGGGCCGGGCGGAAAATGATACGCGCTGTATCATGTAATATGACCCTTAGCCGGCAGAGTTCCCTCCGTAGTTCTCGGGAACCCTGTGCTGCGTGCCCTTCTAGGTCGCGCCTCTTGACCCTTTTTGATCTTCACAGTCCCCTGGATCCGGAGTGGCTGCTAACTCAAGGGGTACCAGTTTATCAATAGTTTTTAAGCTGGTATGTCCCCTACATTTTATTTTAGGAGTCTCCAGTACCCCCTCATGAATCTGGGTGTGTGGAGATCACCTTAGCTAATGGCCACTGGGATCTTGGCTGTTCGGGTCTTCACTAAGACCACATCTCCTATATTGTTAATAACTGATTTGTTGCTGGCAGCCCTGAGCTCCATAAAACCTTTCGCGTAGGCTCAAAAGATACCTCCTCGCTCCAATGCCTATTCCAAGTATCCAACACCCTTTTCAAACGTTGATATCCCTCCCGACGATGTTGTTCTAAATCATTATATTCTATGTTAGGATCATCCAACTTCTTCCTGGATATCCATACAAGGCACTTGGATGGAGCTTCCTGTAATATAACATATGAGACGGTGTTAAGTGCCTCTAGCGAGTTGCTAGTGTCATCTTGATTAAGTCAAAGGTCTATTATTAGATCCTGGTTTCAATTTCAGTTATTACTGTTCTTAAATCTCTCGTGATCTTAGTTCTATGTAATGTTTTCCTCAGGCACTTCTTGACAATACCAATCATTCTTTCGGTAAATCCATTTCTGTCATGGAGCTCTTGGAGGCTGTGAACTGCCAAATACAATTTCGGATTCCCAGCGCCGTCTTAACCTTTGGGGTCGTTCATTAGGTTCAACAGTAAAGGTGTTGCGTCCAACGAAATTAGTTCCGTTTGTCGCTTATTAACTTGCCAGGGGACAAGACCTTCTAGCGACAAATCTGCAAAAGACATTGAGGAATGTCTCTGAGCTTAGGTCTTCCGCTAATTCTAGATGGACTGCCCTTGTGTAGGCACAAGTAAATAAATAAATGTAAACTTTATGGGAGTTTCCTCACCCGTAACATGCAGTTATAGCCCCTGTGTAGTCCACTCCTGTTATATGGAAGGGCCGACTCATGCTCACCCTTTCCTTCGGTAGGACTGGTGGTCCTGGGTGAGTTATAAGGTCGCTGCCCATACTTCCCTCCTACAAATGATGCAGTTTTCGAGATATTTTTTAATAACCTATCTACCCTTAGGAATCCAGTACCTTTCCCGAATTTGGGCTAAGGTCTGCGGTACACCTCCGTGGAGAGTGGAATCATGGGCTTCCTTTATAATAAGTTGTACAAAGCATCCACTCTTGGGTAATAAAATGGGATGTTTGGTTTGGATGGGCAAGTCAGCCTTTATCAATTCTGACCTCGGCATCTTATCAGACCTTTTCCGTCTAAGAACAAGCCTAAATTCTTCATCAGCTTATTCCCTTTTCCAGTGTCTTGGCCTAAAAGTTTATATATTTCCCCATAAGAATTCTTTTGTACTCTTTTCAGCCAGTATTCTAGGGGATCTAACTTCTGAAACCCCACCTTTTTATTAAAAAATTCAACAACCAATTTAGTAGTATTTACTGTAGAAGTTGTCTTATTGACGAGAATCGTCTGATGTCAATTACTTCTGGCTCAGGTACTACAGGATCCAAGTTCACTACACTAACCTCAGCAATACTGTACTGTTTTTGTTCAGGCCAATCCTTAGTGAGTAACCATTTAGGACCTTTAAACAACAAATTATCTTTGATCAGTCTCCTTACGGTCGAACCTCTCGAGAGCAGATCAGCTGGATTTTGTTTGGAGGACAGATGCATGAAATTAAATTTGGAAGACAGCTCTTTAATAGTCTCCACTCTGTTACTTTTTGACGAAAGGAATTTTACTATCTTCCTTTTCCTATCCAGTAAAGACAAATCTCTCACTAAATCAATCCATGTATGTAAATATCACTCAAAACTGGAGTATCAAGAGTAGTTGTTATATACCTGGCCAATTTAGTTCCTACTTCTATGGAAGCCAATTCCATTTGAGGTAGGGTTTTTCCTTTAATTGGCACAACTCTGGCCAATATTGGATATAATAATAATCTCATTACTTTTATCCTCTTCTCCTGTTGCGCAATAAGCTACTGCTCCATAGGCCCTTCGAGAAGCATCACAAAATATGTCTTAAGTGCGACTTCTCATTACTGTTTATTTTCCTGGGAATACACATATGCTTGATATGGTTTCAAACTCCTTTCTAATCTGTTCCCATTGTTCCACATGTGTCTCACCTAAATTCAGTGTCCCAGTCTAACTTTTTCTCGCCTTAAGCCTCCTCTACCTAAACATTTGCCCCTAATAACTATAGGACTGACCAACCCTAATGGGTCAAATAGCTTGGAAACCCTGACTTAACAAGGGACCTCTTTGGTGAGAGGAACATCAAAGAACTTAATTGGTATCAGACTTATTACATCAGCTGTTGTATCCAGTTAAGACATTCTAACACATTTTGAATTTTGGGAATGTCAGAATCTGGATGGTCTTCTTTGTATTTTATTCCTCAAAAGCAGTGAATTTGTATTCCAGCTCTGTAACGGCAAATTTGACTTCCCACATTCGGAATTGGCTATTTCATAAGCCTTCAAAGCTTCCGACTCTGTTTCAGCAGCAACATCTTGCAAATTATCCATGTAAAAGCCATTGCCCTATTTCTGGGCATTTGGCATTTCTCAAAATGTTGCTTTTAAGTGTTGGCATAGTAGGAAAGGACTAGCACAAGAGCCAAAGAGCACCGATCGGAAACAGTAAGTTTTCAATGGACTATCTTCATTTTGAGGATCATGAGGCCAGAGGAATTTTGTAAATTTCCTATCCTCATCTGTCAGTCCTATTCTGAAGAAAAGCCTTACTAATGTCTGCTGTGTAAGCGTAAGGTTTCTCTCTCTAAATCTTAGTATAACACATTCCCCTAACTTCTCTGTTAGTGTAGGTCCCAGAGTATAGGCAATCGTTCAAGCTAGCTGGATCCCTTGGACGCTTTACTCACTACAGTTGAATACTATCCTTATGGGAGTAGTTACTGAATCCTTGTTTACATCATGATGTGGTTAGTAGTGTCCTTCTTTGTGGTTAACAGGAGTATTCTACCTCTTCTATAAATTTATTCTTCAGATTGGTCCTTTATAATATTATCATATATGGTTAAATGTTCTGGTATATCTCTCCAACTTTCTTAGAAGAGAATTTAACTGAGCTTTAGCACTGCTTGGTAATTTGTTGGCAACTCGGAATGATTTAGTTTCCATGGTAATCCTACCCAACACACTGTCCATCCTTAAATTCTACAGACTGATTATACAAGTCAAAGAGTTATTTTATCTTCAGGGGTTGGTTCCTCAGAGTGTATACCTACTACCGTCCTAGGTCCCACAGTTTGTGTACAGGTTCAATATTTTCATCCAACAAGTCATTTATTTGAGTAGGTTCCTAATTCTGCACCTATTCTAGCTGCCATCCAATGACTGTGTGGGGTTAACAAAGACTGAGTCCACTAGTTTGGCCTCTCCCTTGTTTTGGAAATAGGCAAGTGACCCATAATAAAGGTTACCTCCTGGACTCTTGAACAACTGTACCTTATTCCTTTTGAAAGTCCCTATGTGAGGAATCTTCCACAATAATCAGAACCAATTATCATTTTTATGGGACCCACAGTATCTGATTCCACATTCCGTTTTAGCCAACTTTATCCCTGAGCTTGTAGATGATCAGAGGTTTCCTTCAATCCCTTTATGTATATACTTACAATACTCCATATTATCGCTAAGCACAGCTGCTGTTATACGGCATTTATATCTGCCTAATTGTATTACAGGTCTAACTAACCATCAAAATTCTGAGCTTTCTTAGTTGTTAAGAATCCTGTAATGGCTAGATTTACCCTTGCCGGATAACTGGTAGCTTTTGAATTTCTTCACAATGTCTACACCAGAAATGAAGTTTTCTGAGCACTTACGTATCAAACAGGGTACATACTTAATAGGTTCTTTTCTCAAACAATACCGTCACATCGGCTATGTGTACTGCAGCTGGCATTACTAATGGAGCATTCCCCTTTATGCAGAATTGTCATATTGACGCTTGCAGGTTCAGGGAACCTCAATTTTTCATCCTAGGGCATAAAGCACTATGATGATGACCTTTTGCATTTAAAACAAAGAGTTTAATTTAGTCTTACAGTCCTGCAGCAGTGACATGTTCGGAGCTTCATACCAGATTATACAACACCCCAAGTTCCTGAAGCTTTCCTACTCTAGAAGCTTATAATCAGGATACCGCTGACAAGATGGACTGGAATGTTGCTCACCACAAAAAACACAAACTTTCCGGTCTTTTTTTACCATGGAAGGTTTTACTTCCTTAATATCCTCAGCATGTCTATTCCTTGGCTTTAATAATACTTTATCCTCAGCCTTTAAGGAGCTAAGGAAAGTACCTATCTCTTCTTTAGGCACATACTTAGTCTTCTCTGATTTAGCTTTCTCCAACCAGTTGGTTAGTGGGTTTTCTTCTTTATTTCAGTTTTTTGTTTGACCTTCAGTAGTTTTTACAGTTCCTTGCAAATGTTTACAGAGTTGCATCAAGCCTTTCTCAATCTCTTCACAGGAGAAATTATCCCTATTTGGTACTTACCATACAAAGCATCTTTGGTTTTCGGTGGTAGCTTTAAGGACACAATTCTTGAAAGCTTACCCAATCTGATGTCTTAATATCTTTGTAAGTACCTAAGGCCTTTAATTTACAACTTAGTGTAATCCTAAAGTTTTGCAAGGAATCAAAATACAGTGTCTAGGCGTGGGTAATTCAATTAGAGCTTGTCAGCAGTTGAGTTATAACTTGCTCCCTGTCTTCGTAATATTGTCTAAGGATGGGTCAAAGCCACATCATAATTATTTTCTTCTACTGGTAATTCTTTTATCCAGTTGATAAGGTGTTCCCTTTGACCTGTCCTAACAGATACGTAAGTTTGCTTGACTTTAGGGAGATCTGTTCCTATCGTTAGTACCAAATATTTGAACTGGTCCCAAAAGGATTTCCAGTTCTGCTCCCCATCAAATTCCGGAGGCGTTATTTGTGAAGTAACACAGCTCTAATCTGGCTGTGCCACAACTTGTGTTTCACGCAGCAGTGTCAGCTAATTTTGACTCTAGTGTCTTTACTACAAAGTTCAAAGTATTCTTCTAATTTGTTTTCAAATTTCGTAGTTTCTGACTCCTAAGAGTTCCTTATTCTCAGCCTTTACTATAGCCGCTTCTAAAGTTATGTAACTCCTCTTCGTACTTATTCCATCGATCTTTCAGGATATTTAGGAAATTATTTATTTTCTCCTTGGACAAAGAGAATTATTTGGTCCAACGACTGGTTACAATCATTTATGGCTCTAGTTACCCATCCTGCCTTACTACTAGAAGATCTTTGCAATAAAGAAACAGACATGTTGACTGGAATTCTAATTCAATAATTTAATTTTGAATTCCAAGCACAAATTTACCTCAATTTTGTAATGATCTTTATTATTTTAAATTTTGAAGAGGGTAGGGATTAGGTCCTCTTTGCACAAATTCGTCTCCCCTGGGTTATTAAACCTCTATGGTTGCATTTATCCCCCTCCCAATTTCGAAATATTCATTACAAGCTCAGCTAATTATTCATTTAATTTCGAGGAGTGTAGGGAGTTAGGTCTATAATTTCAACCTATCCCCCAGGGTTATTAAACCTCTAGGGTTCTATTTCATCCCCACACTCAATTGCCGAAACACCCATATTCCCCGAGCTCAGAATTTAATTACCTCTGTACTCCATAGGCCCACCCATAGCTTGTACAGCATAGAACTCTCCTTTCTTATGTTCTACATAATCTATAAATTTCTGCACAACCGCTTCCCTACCATGACGGTTCCAATTTATACCATCAGCTTTCATTGCATTGCTTGGAAGGGCTTGGCATTAAAATGTATGAAATCCCTCCCCTTCCTGATCCGTTGCAACTTCCTTCTTCACAGCTCTGCTGAATTAATTTATATGTTCCATAACAAACTGGAGAGCCATATGGCAGGTTCCTTGGCTCGAGGAGGGTTATGGGTACTCTGAGGATTTACAAAGAGCCCTCTATGGCTCCCCACCACTGCTAAAATATTCTCCACTACTTCACTGACCTCCACGTCCTCATGGATACGTCATTTCACTCCAAGGAATAGGACAATACGGTCATGCTCCCAATCTAATACGGCATTCAGCCTTTCATCTTCAGAGAAAGAGTTTGCCTTTCCTCCCGGAGCTCGATAGACATGTATGTCCACGTCCTCCACTTCAACCGAACGTGATAGTAAACTGTGCTCAACAAAAGCAACTTTAAACACATTCAGCGCCTCGATACACATCGGCTTTCCTCACTCAGGGCCCCCAAAATGTGAAAAATGTTTAATAGTTAGGGGAAACAAATCGGGGCCCTCTTTCTGGGCACCAAACATGTGAAAAATATTTAATGTATACAAGTCGGTATCCCTGTCGTGGTACCGCTATGTAAGAAATTTCTGGTAAACAACTCGCAGGTCGTTACTCTTCCATAAAGTTGTCTTTAAGTAAATCAAACTAGTCTCAGAGTTAGGTGAAACATAACTTAACCTTAACTCACCTACAATAACTATTTCTCTTCTATCTCATAGCTAATCCCCCTTTGAATTGGCCAATTTGTAAAGGTTACTTAGCTAGTGAGGAGGGAGTGATCGATAACCGATGACGATGGGCTGCTTAGTGTAATTGCTTGAGCAAGCAAGCATCCTTAACCCGCCCCGTCCCGACGACGTATGGGTACGTTGCAATGATTTGCATTTGCCAGTCCCGGCGACGTACCAGTACGTCGTGCAATTGCAAGGTACCTAATTTGCACAATTTTCAATTTTCGCACGTGATTTTTCGTATGTATACACGGGACACCTTCCTCTATTCCTGTACAAGATACCAAGCAGGGACAATGCCTTACACTGCATAACCTCCCCCCTCCCCCCCTCATGCCATTGTCTTGGCAAAGGACCTGTTACCAGTGACCTGGCTAGTAAAGTTATTCAGGGCCAGAGTGATTCCCCAATCGATGACAATGTGGAGGACAATGTTTACATAGCATTAGAAGAAGAAACAGCCAGAAATAATGATCAGGTAGTGTGGCAAAAATAGGTCAGGTATGGTGATTAGTTAGTGAGTGAAACAATGCTTATAATGCCTTTATTACTGCTTGAAAACCAATATACTGTCATACTACATATACATTTGTACCAAGTAAATAAATTAATACCGTTTATGAGTGGATAAAATAGTTACCCTCCCATAGAACTCGTTTTCTTTGGTGCCAGCATGTTAGAAAACCCACTCAGGTAAGGAGGAACTCCTACCTGGATTGGGCACTTTAAACCTCAGGTGAGCAATTTCTCTATGAATTTTCGATGTTTCTCACCAAAAGCGAAGGTTTTAGCCCAAAAAAAAAATTTCGAAAATACCTCGGGACTGGGGGATGTCGGAGGTGCGGAAAACCTCGGGACGTGACGGGTTAAGGTGCGTATGTACAACCGTGCTAGCTTGAGTATGACTAGGAAAAGAGTGCCATGTGTGGCAGGATCTACCTCCCTCATAGAATGGTAGGTTGCCAGCTATTAATTAATTACAGTACTAAATACAGTTAGATTACATCATGATATGTACAGGGTGAATCTAACAAATTAATCTTAGTTTTACTTAAACTAAAGTTAAACCAAGTATTCCATTAAACTGTGTAAATATCGTAATTCCACATCTGCTTAACACGAGAATCTTTCCCTACTCGCCACGTCATCTAACGCGCAGACGCAGTTTAGGTCAGTGGAAAATTCCATATAATTACATGTATTTACAATGTATAGTTGTCCACGAGGGTTAAACGCAGTAGCACTTAATTTATCAATAACAAGAATTATTAAAGAGAACGTAATTTCTGGGTTATAAAAACCGCTTGAACTGTTAACAACGATCTCAAGTTTTCCTCTGCCTTTAACAAGGGATAACTCATACAAAATGTAGAAAGTGCAACCGCTCTGGGGGAAAATATTTCCCACACTTTATATTATGCGACACTGGATCAACCACGGCACCCCTGATGTCCGCCAACGCAGTACGTGGCCAGAAGAACGTTCCCAAAGTTTATTACCCTGGCGGGGCACGAAACCTCGTTCTTCAGTGTACGAAAACGCACACTTTGCCACTGTACCACAGAGGCTCCACACACACACACACACACACACACAGATATATATATATATATATATATATATATATATATATATATTGCCAGACGCCTTAATCCCTTATACGGGTTGGCCACAAACAAATCGCCTCCACGTCACCCTGTCCCCCGTCATTTCACTGCCCTGCTCCCAATTCACCCCCCCTTCTCTCTGATACCTCTCCACTCCATCCCTCCATCTCATCCTTGGCCTTCCCCTTCCTCTCTCCCCCTCCACCTCACTCACATAAACTTTCCTCATCAGTCTCTCACTCTCCATCCTCTCCACATGGCCAAACCACCTCAGTGTGTTTTTCCTAATGCTTCCTATCACATCCACATCCACACCACAACGCTCCTTTATATCCTCATTTGTCAGTCTGTCTGTCCATGTGACTCCACAGGCTCTGTTCAAATAACTCATTTCCACTGCTATCACTCTTGACTTGTGCCCCTCCAACAACGTCCAAGCTTCACTTCCATATGTCAGAGTTGGTATCACAATACTGTCAAGTAATAACTTTTTCACTTCCCTGGTTCTTATCACTGCCTTCAAGGAACCAGCAACCTTTCTTCCTTGTTGCACCCTTTCAAGCACTTCATCCTCCAAACTTCCATCCTTACTCATCACACTACCAAAGTACTTAAACGCACTCACATTTTCCATTTCCTCATCATCCAACCTCACTGTACATTCACTGACTTCACCTCTCTCAAAGACCATATATATATATATATATATATATATATATATATATATATATATATATATATATATATAATATACTGGTAGCCATGTGTGTGTGTGTGTGTGTGTGTGTGTGTGTGTGTGTATTTTGGGCAGCCAAAGCTCCACACTCAAATCGCACCAAAATTGGTACAAAATCGCAAAAAATTCGCTGATGTGAAAAAACGTGGTCCCATCACGACTGAAAAACTCTTACTATATTTAATGAGCTATCAACGTTTGACCAAAAAACGCCACTCCTGATGTGAGTGCGTGAAACTAGGGTTGCGTTCACCGTAGAGTTTTTGATGGCTTTATATCTAATATACTAAAGCAGTAGCTGTGTGTCTGTGTGTGTGTGTGTGTATTTTGGGCAGCCGAAACTACACATTCAAATCGCACCAAAACTGGCACAAAAATCGCAAAAAATTCGCTGATGTGAAAAACTTGGTCCCATCATGATTGAAAAACATTTACTATATTTAATGAGTGATCAAAGTTTGACCAAAATCGCCGCTTCCGGCGCCCAGTCAGTTCCTGTGGCTGAGTGGTTAATATATTGGACTTGCATGTAGACAACTTGGGTTCCATTTCCAAAGCTGCAGATAACATGATCAATTGGTTTGCTGCAAAAAATCCAAGTGACAACGTTAGACTAGAACATCACATAAATGGACCATCATGGGCCCTCTGATGTCGTCTTAACAGCTGATGGTGACAACGTTAGATTAGAACGACACATAAACGTCACTCGGATTACCTGAAATTATCGCAACACGTGTGCAAAGCGTTAGGAAATGAGTGAGAAGCACGAGGAAATGAGTACGAAACAAAAGAAAGCGAACGCGCAGCACGAAAGCCCTCAGCAGGAGCAAGTGCTGTATATATGCGCATGTCAAGTCACTTCCTGTCTTCAGAAATGAGTCATAACTCGGGAACCGGTGGCCGAATTGGACTGGAAATTTTTTCTTCTTCAGGTTAGAGTATTTTAATGGTACCTTGCTATAACAAAAATCTGCGCTACATGCGCCGTTTTTGCTGTGTTACGGTAACTAACCATGATAACAAGACTGTACTTTTATTTCATCATGAGCTGGTCCTATTATGGGTCTTCAGGTGGCTGTACAGGCCGATATCTGAGGCACATATCCTGCTGCAAATGGTACATGGAAAGGTCACGGCTCTAGCTGCTGTTGCAGTTCAGTGACGTGTCTTTCATGCTTCCTGCAGGCGCTGACAGTGGTCATAGTCAAAGGTATTCTTCATGGAAGTCCGCCACTTTGTTCTGTCGCTAGTAGTTCTCTCAAGGTCTTTGGGACTGATACCGCTGAATTGTAGATTTATTATAATAATGTCCTTATAATCGTAGCGTTTCCATGGGCGACCTTGTTGCCGATGGCCCATGGAGAAGTTAAGCTGTACAGCAGCTGGTGGAAGATTCTGGAATCACCCATGTGGATAGCTGGCCTGTCCAACGTAACTGCACATTTAGGGTCATCATTTCTATACTGGCGGTATGGGCCCTTTTGAGGATGTGAAGGTTTAACACTCTGTCTTGCCATCGGATCTTCAGAATGGAGTGAAGGCAGCGCATGTGAGACATTTCAAGCTGCTTGACGTGGCATCTGGACAGCGTCCAGGTTTCATATCCGTAAAGGGGTAAGGAGAAAACTATTGCTCTGTCCACCAGCAGTTTTGTTGACAACCGGATGCTGTGATGCCGCAGCACTCTAGTGTGTAAGTGACCAAGAGCCTGACTAGCCTTTGAAATCTGATCAGTGATTTTTTTTTTTTGTCCATGATCCATCACTGAAGATGATGTTGCCCAAGTACCTGAAGTTCTCCAGCACTTTCAGCCTGGAGCCATTGACAGACATACTGGGAACAGTTGTGTCTTAGCGAGGTGCAGGTTGATAAAGAATCTCAGTTTTCTCAATACTAAAAGTCAGTCCAAACAACTGCTAAGCCTCAGCAAACCTGTTAACGATCTGCTGAAGATAGTTTTCTGTTTGGGTCAAAAGTGCACAGTTATCAGCGAAGAGGGCTTCGAGGAGGAGTTTTCCTATTGTCTTTTTCTTTGCATTCAGGTGGCGAAGGTCAAATAGTGATCCATCATGGCGATATCACAGGTATATGCCTTGGTCCAAGTCTTTCACTGCATGGTTGAGGGCACATGCAAAAAATAAGTTGAAGAGGACAGAAGCCAAGACATAGCCTTGTTGCACGCCATGTCTATCAATCAATCAATCAATCACCCAATCAATCAATCAATCAATCTATCTATCTATCCATCCATCTATTTATATATAACAGTCACCTTTCCATCCAGAGAGTCCGTGCAAATGCAGGGTGTCCCCGGCCTTAACGTAATAACTTCAAGAGGTGGTTGTAGTGATGATTTTGAGTACCAAACGCTATATCAACATGGATGCAGTTCCTAACTGTTACGAAGCTACAATATTGATGACATTCACGGTGAAAATGATCTCCCTCATTCCTTCACCAGTAAATGTAGCTTCGTATCGACTTGGAATTGGACCCATGCTGATTTTTTAAAAACTAATATTCAGTTCTAGAATTACGCCCTGAAGTTAGTGCATCAAGTCCCTGGACACCTTGTATACATAACCCATGTGGTCTCTGCAAAAAAAAAAAAAAAAAAAAAAAAAAAAAAAAAAAAGGCACCGTGACAAGCACAGAATACATGATTTGCAAATTATTAACAAATTTTCATCAGCCGATCAGTGTCATTAACGAAGTGACATCATTACAACAGCTGGTTTAACACTCCAGTACGATGGCGTCTGCTTTGCTCCTGGTGGACGATTGTATTCAGCTTAGGATTCCCCCAGTCGTGTAGGTATTAATGAAGGCTACATATTTAACTCCTCCAGTCCGAAAATTACCCTCAAAACTTTAACACTTTCAATCCGATGACGTATTTTCGGTCTATTATTGCCACTACCACAGGACTGTATGCGACTTAAAAACGCACTATGTTGTGAAGTGATTATTGGAGACTGTATTCAGGCTTGGAAACAGCTCCTTGAATTGAAAAAATCAGGAAGTAGCAAAAACAAAATAGAAATGATGTCCCCGAACTGAAAGAGTTGAAAATATCTTTTGGAGGTAACGGAAATTAGATACAGGGCACGTCACCGTAGTGAAGTGATTGATGCAAGGAAACAACTGGCAACGTCGTCTCACCAGATCTCTGTAAACAAAGAAGCGGCATCGTCGCACCAGCTGATTAATGTAAACAATTAACCAGGAGGGAGCAACTTTGATCATTACCCTGATTACTTAAACATGAAAATGTACAGTGGCCATTTTTTTTTTATTAATGAACGAAGTTGTAATGAGATTGAACTTTACCCCAACAGTCCAACTCCAGCTGTTTCCACGTTAACCCTTTCAGTACGGGGACAACTTTTATACCTTATTTCTGCCACCACCAGACGATTTTACTCAGCTTAAAGACGGACTTCGAACAGGAAAGATAGAACACGGCCTTTGTTGATTCACAACAAGAAGTCTTAAGTTAGATAAAATCGTCTGTAGGTAACTAGAACACACACACACACACACACACACACTAAGGTGGCCAGACGTCCGGTGTCATATGCACGGAGTGACTTTATGCTGGAAGTTACCGTTCCATTCTCTATTAAGTCTAAAATAAGCTAACCTAACCAAACCTTAACTTAACCTTATCCTAGATCAACCTAACCTAAATAAACTTAAAGTAAACAAACCTTAATTCACGAAATGGCTAATTCTACAATCTGACTGTAATATATATATATATATATATATATATATATATATATATATATATATATATATATATATATATATATATATATCTCACTCGACCTATACAGTAGTTACCTACAGGTCGATAAGACATCCAACTATCTTTGTGACACATTTATTTCATACAATGTTGTTGATAAATGGCACAAAATTTGAGATAACATGAGGATACTTTCAAAACAGAAGCTAAAAAGGGCACTCGGCGCATGCGCACTAAGCGGAGCGGTAACTTCCAGCATGTCACTCCGTGCATACGACACCGGCTTTAAGCCGGACGGTCCCGCTTTTGAGCAACCTGTCCTTCATCTGGTGCACCCTCACGCCTGACGTGCATTTGTCCTCCTTTTTTGCGGTGTGTAAAAGAAAAAAAGTTAAATAAATTACCCTAGGTACACACTACCCTACACACACACACACACACAGTAATGCTGCATAATTAAACTAGGGAGGAGCTTCTCAGAAGAATGCACAGCTAAGTACAAAACATTTCTGACCACCAAAAAACTCTTGGAGATGGCAAGCAGAGTCAGAAATACCACAAATAGACATCCAGGAAATCAATGGTGAGGACACAACTAACTGTAGTTTGTAGTAGGGTTTATTTGCACTTTGTCAATTGTTTCATTAGAAGCAAAGGTTATTATTCATTTCTTTCAATTCTTTATTTTGAATTCGAATACACACACACACACACACACACACACACACACACGCACACACACACACATATATATATATATATATATATATATATATATATATATATATATATATATATATATATATATATATATATATATATATATGTATATATCCATCCATCATCCAATCCTACGTTGCCCCATGAGGAGTGTAGGAGCCCGGGGCTAGGCAGTTGGTCCTGACATTTGAGATGAGAGTGACCAGCCTCACTCATCCTTGAGTGGCATTACGTGAGCAATAAACCCCAGCCACCCTTTGGATATAAACCTTCACCGGCTCAATCCGATTGGAGCACAATAATTATCCACTAAACCACCAGGCGCCAAAATTTGGCTATATGGTTACCACCCAGCGTAGTAAATTGTTTCCTGGTGTGCAGGAAACCGTTAGGCTTGCCACTCAGTGTAGAGTCACCCACAGGCAGAAGGACGAGGAAAGAATGAAGGAATGAAAGACAGAAGACGATGGAAGGAACGAAGGATGGAGGAGAGGACAGTGCAGACACCCAAGAGCAGCACTACATTGAGTGAGTGGATGGTGAGCGCCCCCACCTACCACAAATATATATATATATATATATATATATATATATATATACAGTATATATATATATATATATATATATATATATATATATATATATATATATATATATATATATACAGTATATATGTACTGTATGTATGTATGTATGTATCATTAGTATGCAGTGTCCTCCTTTTTGGAAATTTGGAAACGGTCACCCTAACACACACACACACACACACACACACACACACACACACACACACATGAAGAGGTTGTTGTTGGTGGTGGGGCCCCAGGCTCCTGTGGACGAGAACCCGGTGGACTACAGACTAAAGGAACCCATTTTCCTGCAGGTCACCATCATCTGTTCGAGGGACAGGGCAGAGAGATATGGGACATTTCTGTCTGCGGCAACTGCTTGCTATGTTGGTGTCATCGCGTGAAGGTGTCCCTTCCAGTCCTGGGTTCAAGAGGTATCTGTTCTGTATAGGCAGGTATACAGAATTTCCCTGGCATCTGCATCAATCTTTGTCGGTCTGTCTTTAGGGTTTCTGCTGTATGCTGGATGCTGCAAGAAAACTGTGCCAACTGTCAGGAAGTTACTATCTATCTATCTATATACCTAGGATGCTTCCCACAAGGACAGGGAGGTAGCCGAGACAGTACGACACACTCCCAATTTACTCATCCACTCAAACACATTCATTCGCATCTTAGCCCCAAAGGGGAAAAGGGACAGATCCTCATCGCACCACACCGCACGAGGGTCAACTGCACAGTGCAATCAGTGACATCCACAGCAGGGCCCGACAGCAGAGCTGGTTTACCCCTGCCACATCATAATAGACCCATCCCCTTACCCGCACCTGAACTGATCAGCTGATCAGACCAAATGCGGGAGAATATCCCCTCAGGGCTGCATCATCATTTATTCATTCACAATTTCTGTCAAGCACAGCCACTCTTCCTCGCTCAACAGACATCCGTCTATCATCCAACGCTCTCATCACACTGTCCATCCATCCTACTCTTGGTCTTCCTCTCAGATTTACACCTCTCACATCAGATCTGGTTATCTTTTTCACCAATCGCTCATTATCCATTCTCTCCATATGTCCAAACTATCGCAACACCCTCTGCTCAGCTCGATCAGCCATCTCCCGAACAACTCCACACATACTCCTCAGACACCTCATCTCCATTACATTCAAACTTTTCCTCTCTGCTCCACCCACATTCCATGTTTCAGCCCCATATAACGCACTCGGTACCACAACACCCTCATACAGCCATCTCTTCACATCCATTCTAAGCGAACGACATCTAAACACTTTTTTCACTCCTCCCAGCACCTTTCCTACTTCATTCATTCTGAACTTCACTTCTGCATCTATTCTTCCATCCACAGTAACAGTGACCCTAAATACTTAAAACACTCTACCTTCTCAAGCAACTCACCGTTCAAAACTATATTCATCCTTGTACCATCTACCAACCTTGTACACTTCATCATTTTACTCTTATTCTCATTTACTTTCAATTTTCTCCTTTCACACACCCTTCCAAACTCCTCTACCAACTGTCTCAATCTCTCCTCTGAATCAGCCACCAGCGCAGTATCATCTGCAAACAGCAACTGCCTCAGATTCCACTCTCTACCATCAACATTCACCAGACTCAGCCCTCCACGTTACACTCTTGCATTCACCTCCCTTTCAACACTATCCATATAAATATTAAACAACCAAGGCGACATCACACATCCCTGCCGCAGCCCAACTCTCAAGGGAAACCAATCTCTCACAGTATTTCCCACTCTTACACACGCTGTACTATTTACATAAAAACTTTTCACCCCTTTTAGTAACTTACCATCAAGTCCATACAATCTTAAATCAGTCCACAAATCCTCCCTATCAATTCTATCATACGCTTTCTCTAAATCCATGAACACCCAAAACACAACCTTGCCTTTTGCTAAATACTTTTCACACAATTGTCTCACAGCAAACACCTGATCCACGCATCCCCTCCCTCTCCTAAAGCCACACAGCTCATTACCAGTCACTCCCTCTGTACCCTCTCTAACTCTCTTAATTAACACTCTGCCATACACCTTATCTACAACACTCAACAGACTTATACCCCTAAAGCTAGTACATTCATATTTATCACCCTTGCCTTTATAAAATGAGACCGCACAAGCACTTGCCCAGTCAATTGGCACCATACCTTTCACAAAGCACACATTCAACAATCTTACTAACCAGTCAACAATAGTCGCTCCACCACCCTTCAGGCATTCCACAGCACACCCATCCATACCTGCAGCTTTCCTTGTTTTCATCTCCTTTACTTCCTCCTGCACTTCCTCCTTCATGATCAAAGAATCATTCAACTCTCCCAGCACATTTATTCCTTGCCCCCTTCCATCTGCCACAATCTCAGCCTCCCTTTCCTCTTCTACATTTAACAATTTTTCAGAATACTCTGCCCATCTCTTCCTTACTGCATCCACCTCAGTTAACATCCTTCCATCCTCTGCTTTTACTCGTTCTTCCTTCCCAGACTCTCCCTTTCGCATCCTTTTCATCTCCTTTCAAAACATTTTCTTATTCTGTTGAAAATTCTCAGTCAACCGCCTACCCCACCTCTCATCTGCTGCCACTTTAGCATCACGCACAGCCCTTCTCGCCCTGTTCCTCTATTCCTTATACCTCTCATATGACACCTCATCCTTCCTCTGTAGCCACACTTCATATGCACGTGTTTTCTCAGCCACAGCCATACTTCCTCGCACCACCATTCACTTCCTTTTCTTACACCACCACACACTCGTCTCACACCACACACCTCTTCCACATACCCCACCACATCACTCTTAAACAACTGCCATTCCTCCTCCAAACTGCCATTTTCCTGATCTTTCACTGCGTTTCTCTCATCTTTCAATTTCTCCTGATACTCGATCATTTTCTTTCTTATCCAACTCATTCACTTTCAACACCTCCCTGCCACACCTAACTCTCCAAGCTCTCACCCATCTCTTACCTACTCTTAACTTACATGTAGGCAAACTTACATGTGGGCAAATTCTTATAGTATTAAATACGTCATAAACCAGGGCCCAGCTCTTTCTTTTCGGAGCTAATGTCGGTAGTGACGTTGCCAATAAATCATAATATCAATTTCGACCATAAAACTTCAAAAACTGTAGCAACTATTGAGATTTCGATCAGGGATAATAGGCTTTCATTACTCATAATTAGCCCAAGAATAACCTCCTGTTGTTTGGAACATGTTTTACACGACACTTCTCAGCTGTTTATTTATATTCAATAGATGGGATGGCGCCTCGTACCAATTTACACTGGTCACCTGATGTAGTTGCACTGTACTAGAAGTTTGTATACTCTACTCACCTGATGTGTCTCTGCCACGTATTATTCGTTGGCGTATAACCAGCTGATGCATCGGTACCTGGGATTTGTTTACACTGATCAGCCGACGCGATGGATCAATAATTACACTGGTCAATAAAATTTTAACTTTTCTTGTCCCACGAACTAAAATAGGTGGACCTTATAGTTCTGTTTACGCTGAATTCGAATCTGTATTTAGATTTTTTTTCTATCAGGCACTGTTTTTAAGTGACAGAGTAAGTGTATATTACTTATTCATAAAGAAGACTGCTATTACACTTAAATAACTTACCCCTAAAATGTAGAAGTGTATGATTTTCGGCTATATGTAGCCTCAGGAACATCCCTCCATAATCTCCAGCACTAATCTGCCAACGTAGAGGGGATCCACTTTCCTTGGTACCACTTTTCCACGTCTAAAATGTCCTGCTGAAATCCTTCGCGTGCTCATCAATGACTGCCCTAAGATTTTCCGGGAAAAAGTCTACGTGCGAGTCCAAAAAGTGGATTTTTGGACTCATATTGCACTCCAAAGCTTTATATGAAGTCCACAGATCTTTTTACATCACAGTACTTTTCTGATCTGTGATTTCGGAAAAAAATGTTTGCAAACTCTCTTAGCTGACAGCCATGCAGTGCTTTTAACATCATTTAGCTCCTCATCGAATTTTTCAACTCGAAGGAGTTCCCTGATCTGTGGTCCTACAAAAATACCTTCTTTGATTTTTGCATCACTGATTCTGGGGAATTTATTCCTCAAATATATGAATCCAAGGCCAGTTTTCTCCATACCTTTGACGAAGTTCTTCACCAACCCAAGATTTAATGTGCAGAAGGAGGCAGATAAATTTTCTCAGGATCAGCAAGAGGAGGATTGAAGACATTCTTCTTCCCTGGAGTAAGTGATGTTCATTTTGCTCACACTTTCTTTACATAATGATTTTTCTTGTCCCGGCTGTCCAACTTACAGAGGAAACAACAGAACTTCGCTAATCAAGTTGCATTTCGAGTAAAAGTGCCACAACCTTTAGGTCAATACATACTGTACATTCCACTTAAAGTTCCCATACATAATTTTTTCCAAAAGAAACATCATGTTATCGTCAGAGTCCTTCATGTTAGCTGCGTCAGACAAAGGAACGGAGGGGAACTTATTTCCATTGTGGAGTAGAGCCGCTTTCAAGCTTACTTTTGGTGAGTCAATAAACAACCGCCACTCATCTGTGTTATATTCGTGGCCAAGTGCCTCCATAACAAAACGAACATCATTGCAAAACACCAGACCATCTTCAAGAAAGAAAACGTCATGGCGATCATGACAAAAACAAACTTTAGTTTCTTTCTGGAGAAGATTCCAGCCCTTTAACCTGGAACCCAAAAGTTTGGCTTGCTTCTTAGACAAATTTAAATCGCGAACGAGATCAAAGGTCTCCTTTACTTAGCAAATGTGGCTCATTTGAAGAACAATTTCCTTCAAATGTTGGATCCATAGTGTCTTCTACTTGGTCTACTATCTCATCACCAGACTCATCGTCACTCAGTGACATGTTTCTTGGAGGCTCTGGCACTGGTAATTCCTGACTGTGAGGTACTGGCCTCATAGCAGATGCTAAGTTGGGATATGTAATAGAATTTTGGATTCTGATGTTATTCTATTTATATTTGTCAGGCAGAAGAAGCAATCTGAAGCGTGATCCCTCCAAACCATAGGAATGGAATAAGTCATTCTGCGTGAACCTTTTGCTCATGCTGTGAGAAGCCGGTGTTTTTAAGTGTATTCCTTCAAAGGTTTGGCTTACTGTTTATAGTCTGTGGCCAGAGGTGCTATGGAACTATCTTTTGTGTCTCGGAGTGGAATGTGTTTCTACGACTTTCAGGTGACCATATACTAACGCTTAGGCTCATACGACTATCCTCAGCTTAATAAAAGGATCTGGCTCTAACGGAAAGGCACTTATATAAGGGCTGTCCTCACGATTATAGGATTACTGGCGATAGTAAAAAATTCAGGCTCCCATGAATCTCTCTCGGTTAAATTAATCTATCTGACATCTTCGTGGGTGGACTACTATCGTTGTTCCGACTAGGAAAATGTCAAGATAAACCACTCTCAGTCTCTATCCCCATTTTCAGCTAAAATAAAAATTAGTTGAAGATGGCAGGAATAGAAGAAAGAGTTGTCTTGAGCATGAGAAAGTGAAGCTGTATTTTAAACTTTCTATGGAAAAGCCTTATATCTTTTTGTTTTGCTGCCACCTGACCTTTGCATTCAGCTCTGGAGAGCGTCCTCGTTGCAGAGGTTTAATGAAGGCCACATGCAGCCCTGTCAGTTCAGAAAGTCTCTCTTCTACTAAAATGAAGTCATCATCATCATCATCATCATCATCATCATCATCACCCCAGTGTGTCCCGTACAAACAGGGGTCTAGGGGCCCAGAGACTTGGCTACTCAGCTCGATATTTAAGGATGGGTGACCAGCCTCACTGTTCCCTGAGTGACATTATGTGAGCAAGAAACCCCAACCATCCTTCATATCGAAACACCTGCAGGCTCTATCCGTCTGGAGTGCCTTAACCCCCTAGACCACCAGGCATCTTTGGGTTATATGCTTACCACGTACAGTAGTAAATGACTTTCTGGGTAACAGGAAACCATTTTATCTCGCCAATCAGTGTAGACTCCCTTGGAGAGAGAGAGAGAGAGAGAGAGAGAGAGAGAGACAGACAGACAGACAGACAGACAGACAGAGACAGAGAGAGAGAGGTATCACTATGTCGAGTGAATGGATGATGGGGATCCCCACCTAAAAAAATAAAACAAGCTAAATGTACTCTCAGAGTGCATACCTCGACCAACGTCTATACCAGACAACTCAGATCACCACTAAAATTAATTAACTGTTGTCTAGTCCGTGACCGACATACCCACAAAATTTCATTGAAATCCATAAATAAAACTTTGAGATATCTTGTGGACAAACACACAAAAAGTAGCCCTGAACGGGGACTCAAAATCAAATCACCACTATAATTCAACCAACTCTTTCTTGGCCCATGACACACATATCCACAAAGTTTCACTGAAATCCACAGGTAACTTTTAAAGATATCTTGTGGACAAACAAACAGATGAAACTACCATAGGCAGAGTGTTTGCCGGATGGATTGGATTGGAATTTGGATAAACAAGCACCTCAGGAACATATGAGGTGTTCTCATGGTGAATATATGGATGTAAAACCTTCCCTTCCCTTCATCTTAATCCTCTCGTGTGAGGTGCTAATCACGGGTCTTATCAAATTTTAGCTGCTGCGGTTCAGCCTGTGCACACAAGGAAGACCTTTATCTGGTTAGAGTCTAGAGATATATACCATTTGTTGCCTCTCTCTGGAAACAAACTAAACCACCCAGACAACAGAAGTAACTCGATACTTGCATAAACACAATAACCATGAAAAATGTGAAAGAAATTCATAATAATTATTTGTTTTTTGTGCAACCGCTCATTTTATGTTCTGAGTTTGTTCGTAATTCACATATCTAATCGTTTCAAACCATTTCAGCAGCAATGATTTTTTTTTTTTTTTTTAATTGTGACAATATGGATACTTATTAGTGCGGTGTGTTTTCACTCCTCTGCTTAGTTTTCACTGGTGTGTTGGCAGTCATTTGGAGAAATATTTTGCTCTCCTTTACGAAGCACAAGCTGGGTTTAAGAGCTAAACATTGCATTGCCAGGGGAACCAGATGTTTCTCTTCAATTTGGTAAGAAAAAAAATCGATTTTCGAAATTTAAAAAAATCGGTGCCAGTGCTGGCCACTGGCCACTGTGTCCCGACAATTTCCGGACCTACGTCCATTGTGGGGTTACTTTCAACCCCTCACCCTGCACAGGCCCTTGACTGATTCTGATGGAAAACAATTGGCCTCCAGGGTTAATGGCGCAAAACTGTGACCTGTAGAGTGCAGACAAACAAACAAATGAAACTGCCATAGGCAAAGTTTTTGCCGGATGGATTTGATTGGAATTTTCAACCCCCCACCCAACACGCCACTGAAACTTTTTGGGATGAGAATATGGACATTTCCAAGTGCAACGATTTGTTTGTTTGTTTGTTTGTTTGTTTGTTTTTGCTTAGTTTTCCCTAGCGTGTAGGCAATCATTTGGTGAAATTTTTTGTGCTTCATTGCGAAGCACAGGATGGGTTTAGGAAGCTAAAAATTGCATTGCCAGGTGTGCCAGATATTTGTTTATTTTTTTTTTTTTTTATTTCTTTATGTGTCCGAGTCTGAGCATAGGTTTCACGCCCTGCTTCCAAGGGGCAGTAGTCCTCCTTCATGCCATACACCTCTGCATGTCACCACTTCGCCGCTAACACCCACCATTCATATTGAATACATGTTAGGGTTGTCTCACACAGGACTGGTGTTTTGGTATTAGCGGGGGTATTTTTACATGTCGGTGGGTCTTCTGGTAGATCAGTAAAATCTGATTTTATGAAGTTCAAATCCTTAAACTGTTCTCTGCCCTATCAGGGATCTGAACCTTGGTCCAGTAGGACTGCAGGCCACCTCTCTACTGACTGGGCCACAGCCTCCTCGATTGTCGAAATTTGAAAAAAAAAAAAAAAAAAAACAGTGCCTGGGCCAGCCTCTGGGTCCCTACGATTTCTGGACCCACGGCAATGGAGGGGTTTCAACTCCCACCCAGCCCTGGGCCTTTGACCAATTTTGATGAAAAACAATTAGACTTCCAGGGATTATGAATATCTACTGTATATTCTGAATCTTTTTCAGAACAATTGCCGCAAAACTGTGACCTGTAGAGAACAGAGAAACAAGCAAATAAACAAACACACAAACAGACAAACATATGGAATTGACCAACTTGCTTGCCGACTCGAGAGATTCCGGCAAGCAACAAACATGGGTGCACGCATAACCTACTGCTTTGCTGGCAAAAGTGGCAACAACACTTAATTTTTATGAGTCCTAATGACCTTTTCCTTTTTTTTTTTTTTTTTTTTTTTTTTTTTGCTTTAGTGAATTAAGTCGTCAGAAGCTAACCAATTCAGTTCAATGACGTTTTACATCTTACTTTTGCGACATCAATACCTTTATTGTCCGTCTTTACCAAGGCGGGGCGATATAGTTTTAGTTAGTGTGTGTGTGTGTGTGTGTGTGTGTGTGTGTGTGTGTGTGTGTGTCTGCGCACGCGCGTATCTCTTGCCAAAATATTTCGAAAAGTTGTAGACGAATTTTCACCAAACCTTTAGGAAACAGCAACTATGTGGATGTGAAGAAGTCTATTACTTTTGGTGAGGATTTGATCATTGACTGAGGAGTGCCACTCACTACTGTATATATATATATATATATATATATATATATATATATATATATATATATATATATATATATATATATATTGTTACATAGCCTATGATTTCATCATCCTTTGTGTAATTTTAACGCTCAGTATGCTGCATGTTTGATCACGAGCGTGTTCTGCCTCAGTTCCCCCCTTCTACCGTTATAGTAGAGTAAGTCGTTCTCTCTGTTGCTTAGAGCGGGATTATCAGCTCTTTGTCCCCATGGCTTCATTTGCGCGTCCTGCTTACAAGTTGTATCAGGCTCTGCTGGCCCCTATATAATGAGTTCAGTCTCTGCATCATTGCCACTTAGATCTGCTCCTCATTTTGTTCACATCTCTGTCCTCCCCTGTACAGATATTATTATTGTGAGTGCTCAAGAAGTCTCCAACCATCTAGCAGCTGTGTGTAATTTGAGTAAAACTATTATTGCATTTTTTCTTGTACTGTATAGCATAAGTTTAATTTGTAGGCCTAGTAAAGTTTTTGTAATTCGTGTGGGGTTCTTTATGTCAGTCATTTTTGATAATAGTTTGTATCTGTAATTATTTATCTGGCATTCACTGAGTATTATCTGGTATCTCATTTTATCAGGGCTGACTTAGATAAATTTATTCTTGCTAATTTCGTGTTAATAGAGGCTATTGCAGTTAACCATATATTTAACCTGTTTATTTGCCATTACATTATCCTTATGAGTCCTGAATGTTTTGTTGTTAGTTTGTGCATTAAACTTTAACTTGTAATTTTACCTAACTCTTTTGTTTTGAACCTGGAACTTTACGGGACAGTAGTGACTCTTCGTATTCTCACTTAAAGTGTACATTATCTTTCTCTGTTTCGTAACATAAATTTGGCGACCTCATATCAGGATATTCAGGATATTATCATAAGGATATTGTTTGATATTTTGTGACTGTGATATATTCATGATGGCTACTATATCTACACTTGATGAAGCCAGGGATTTTTTGTCAAATGTGCAAACAGTGTGTGATATAGAAAACAGAACAAAGAATGAACTTAAGCTTGTTGCTCAACAATTGGGAATTGCAGTTCACTCTCATCATTCTAAAGATCAAATTGTTGGCATGATTAATAAAAGCTTGTTTAATGTAACTCCTCCAAATGAGCAAACGCAGATTGAATTAGCTAAGTTACAGCTTAGCCCTGCAGGAGGCTCGTGTGAAGGAAGCTGAATTTCAAGCACGTGCTAAGGAGGCTGATGTTAAGGAGGCAAATGCTCGTATTCAAGAGGCAGAGGTACGGGCTCAGGCACAAATTGAGCTTGCCAGGATTCAGGCAGACCATGAGTATCGCATGAAACAAGGTGGAACTGGATCATCTTGCTCTGATGATTTTGATGTGGCTAAAAATGTTAAACTTGTCCCTCCTTTTAATGAATCTGATTTAACAAAGTATTTTCAGTTGTTTGAGAGGGTAGCTACAGGTTTTAATTGGCCTAAGGAGTATTGGCCAGTACTCCTTCAAACTGTTCTCACCGGTAAAGCTCAAGTAACTTATGCATCTTTGCCTCAGGATCAGTCTGATAATTATGATGTAGTTAAGAGCTTGATTCTTAAGGCCTATGAGCTTGTTCCTGAAGCTTATAGAGTAAAATTTAGGACAACTTACAAGCAAGATAAGCAATCCCATGTTGAGTATGCAAAAATCAAAGAAGATTTGTTAGAGCAGTGGTTAAATTCTAAGAATGTGGATTCTGATTTTGGTAAATTTAAGCAGATGATTTTGCTGGAGGATTTCAAAAGGTGTATTTATAAAGATGTAAGCCTATATCTTGATGAGAAAAGAATAGATAATTTGTCTGATGCTGCAGTTTTAGCTGATGAGTATGTTCTCACTCACAAGAGATATTCTAGAGAAAAAGGGAAAGCTGAGAGTAAGTAACGTTGCCTCTACTCAGAGTACAGGTAACAGGAAAGAGAATAAAGATGATGTTTCTCAGGAAGTAAATACCAGCTTCACCTCTAGATTTCAGAAAAGTAAATGTACTTATTGTAGTAAGCTTGGTCATACTACGGAGAGATGTTTCAGGAGACAGCGTGATGTGAACAAAAAGGAGTCTTTAAATATTCAGTCAATTGGTCTAGTGTCCACTCTTGAGAGTTCCCAGAATTCTTTAACTGAGTTAACTGAACCTGCTTTGAGAGGTAACTTAAATTCTCATGATGGAGCTCCTCTTTTGAGCAGTAACGTGGGTGACACTCTCAAGAGTTCATGTGCTAATTTCCTGTCTGAAGGTTTTGTCAGTCCTCTGGACAGTAATGACAGGAAATCAGTTAAAATATATCGTGATACAGGTGCTTGCCAATCCCTTATGCTGACCAGTGTTCTAGGCTCTAATGTTAATTCCTCTGATGAAACTGTAATCTTACAAGGTGTAGGGAATAATTACTTCTCTGTCCCTCTGTGCAGAGTGAATTTAGAGTCTGGTTTTATTAATGGTTCCGTTATGGTTGGGTTGGTTGAGACACTCCCAATGTCAGGTGTAACTTTCTTACTTGGAAATGATATTGGTGGAAGTCAAGTGTGTCCAGCTCCTCAGTTGTCTAGTGAGCCAGTGGCTGCGGCCCAGGATTGTGATGTCCCTGATGTGTTCCCTGCATGTGCTGTCACTAGGGCTAAGTCTAAAGTTACTGGTGATTTAGAGGATAATGATGATGATGATGTTATCCTAGCTGACACTTTTCTTGCTAATTTGGACCACTCACCAGATGAGGCAGTACCCCGTAGTGTTGATAATTTGTCTCGTCAAGAGTTGGTTGAGTTGCAGGTTGCTGACCCTGAGTTGAAAGGTCTAGCTAACTCTGCTTGCAGTGAGGAAGAGTCAGCTGGTGCTTCTACTTGTTATTATGTAAAGTCAGGAGTACTTATGAGGAAGTGGAGACCCCCAACAGCATCAGCCGACTGTGAATGGGAGGTTGTACATCAAGTTGTCATCCCTCGTGTTTGTAGGCAGGATATCATTAGAGTGGCTCATGATTCCAGTTTGGCAGGACACTTTGGAGTGAGGAAGACTGTGGCACGCATTTTGAAACACTTCTACTGGCCAGGTATCTTCAGGGATGTTTCCTGGTATTGTAAGTCTTGTCACACCTGTCAAGTTGTGGGGAAGTGTAATCAGACCGAAAAGGTTGCACCTCTAGTTCCCATTCCTCCTTTTGAGGCGCCTTTCACCCGTGTGTTGGTGGATATTGTGGGCCCTCTTCCTAAGACTTCTTCAGGATTTTCTTATGTGTTGACCATGATTGACATGGCTACTCGTTATCCTGAAGCCATTCCACTTAGAAACATCTCAGCAAAGAACGTGGTTAAGGAAATGTTAGGGTTCTTCACAAAGTTTGGTCTGCCTAAGGAGGTACAGTCAGACCGGGGAAGTAATTTCATGTCAAACGTTTTCAAGCAGTCTCTGAAAGAGTTGGGCATCACCCAGATCACGTCTTCAGCTTACCATCCCCAGACCCAAGGAGCGTTGGAGAGATATCATCAAACACTCAAATCGATGCTCAAGAAATACTGTTTGGAACATCAGAAAGACTGGGATAAAGGTCTTCCATTCGTTGTGTTTGCTGCAAGAGAATCTCCAAATGAATCACTGGGCTTCTCACCTTTTGAACTACTGTTTGGCCATGAAGTAAGAGGACCCCTTAAGTTACTCAAGGAATGCTGGCTGTCGGAGGAAGATGACGTCAACCTGCTGGAGTATGTGATGAAGTTCAAAGAACGGCTGTCCACTGCTTTACAGCTGGCGAAAGAGAATTTAGGAGCTGCTCAGGAGAAGATGAAGACTTGGTATGATAAGAAGTCCAGGTTACGCCACTTTCAGCCAGGAGATCAGGTTTTGATTCTGCTACCAGTTCATGGGCAACCTCTTCAAGCCAAGTTTAGTGGTCCTTATTTCGTGGAGAAGAAACTCAGTGATGTCAACTATGTCATCGCCACACCAGATCGTAGAAAGAGCAAGCAACTATGTCACATCAACATGCTAAAGTTATATCACAGGCGGGACGAAAATAATCCAGTCTGCACTGTAGCTGTTCCACCCGAGTCTACAAGTGAAGTTCTCCCATGCAGCATGAGCCTGAGTGATAGTTTGGGGAAGAATCCTGATATCATGAATGATCTCCAGACTAAGCTTTCTCATCTACCTCCTAAGGAAAGGCAGGAGTTTTCGGCATTACTGCAGGAGTACCTGCAAGTGTTCCGTGCTACTCCAGGAAGAACCACTGTGTTGATGCATGATGTCGATGTTGGAGACGCAAAGCCAATTAAATTGCCTCCTTACCGTGTGAACCCAGTGAAAGTTCCTCTCATCCAGAAGGAGCTTGGCTACCTGTTGGACCACAAGATGATTGAGCCCTGTCAGAGCGAGTGGAGTTCTCCTGTCACTCTGGTCCCTAAGCCAGGTGGGTCACAGCGGCTTTGCATCGACTACAGACGTGTTAATCAGATAACTAAAACAGACACTTACCCTCTCCCTCGTGTGGAAGATTGCATAGACAAGATCGGAAAGGCTAGGTACATAAGTAAGTTTGATTTGTTAAAGGGATACTGGCAAGTACCTATGACTGAACGTGCTAGGGAGATCTCATGTTTTGTAACACTAGGAAAGGTTTTTGCATGTTCTGTAATGCCGTATGGTATGAAGAATGCACCAGCCACATTTCAGAAGCTCATGAATGTTGTAACAGAGGGTTTGGCAGGGTGTGTTGTTTATATTGATGATGTATTAATCTTCAGTGACAACTGGAAAGATCACCTATGTCATGTCAGTAATTTTCTTGACCGTTTAGTTCATGCTAATCTTGTAGCTAATTTATCAAAGTGTGAGTTTGGTCAAGCTGAAGTTCAGTACCTTGGGTATGTAATTGGTGATGGACATGTTGCACCACCAGGAGCTAAGGTTCAGGTTATAAGTGATCTTCCCAGACCTAAAAGTAGGAAAGAGCTACAAAGATTTTTGGGAATGGTAGGTTATTACAGGAGATTTGTTCTTAACTTTTCTATTCTTGTATCACCACTTACAGACCTACTGAAAAAGGGAGTTAAATTTGTCTGGACCGATAACTGTGAATCCTCTTTCAACAAACTTAAAGCTATTCTATTAAGTCAGCCAGTGCTCGCTATTCCAAATTTTGCTAAGCCTTTTAAGATGGCTGTTGATGCAAGTGATACAGGAGCTGGGGCTGTTTTGCTGCAAGAGGATGATCAGGGTATTGAACACCCTGTATCTTGCTACAGTAAGAAGTTCACTCCACCTCAAAAGAACTACTCCACTATTGAGAAAGAGCTTTTGGCCTTGATTTTGGGTTTACAGCATTTTTCATTTTATTTGTGTTCTGGTTTTGACCCCATAGTCATTTATACCGATCATAACCCACTGAAATTCCTTAGTAAGTTTAAAGATAAAAATCAGAGATTGACAAGATGGAGTCTACTTCTTCAGGAGTATTCATTAGACATACAACATGTCAAGGGGAAAGAAAATGTTATTGCAGATTGCTTATCTAGACTTTAGACAGATTGTTTTAGAGTAATAAGAAATTTCCTTTGTAAATTTCTTTTTCTTTGTGGGGAGGTGTTACATAGCCTATGATTTCATCATCCTTTGTGTAATTTTAACGCTCAGTATGCTGCATGTTTGATCACGAGCGTGTTCTGCCTCAGTTCCCCCCTTCTACCGTTATAGTAGAGTAAGTCGTTCTCTCTGTTGCTTAGAGCGGGATTATCAGCTCTTTGTCCCCATGGCTTCATTTGCGCGTCCTGCTTACAAGTTGTATCAGGCTCTGCTGGCCCCTATATAATGAGTTCAGTCTCTGCATCATTGCCACTTAGATCTGCTCCTCATTTTGTTCACATCTCTGTCCTCCCCTGTACAGATATTATTATTGTGAGTGCTCAAGAAGTCTCCAACCATCTAGCAGCTGTGTAATTTGAGTAAAACTATTATTGCATTTTTTCTTGTACTGTATAGCATAAGTTTAATTTGTAGGCCTAGTGAAGTTTTTGTAATTCGTGTGGGGTTCTTTATGTCAGTCATTTTTGATAATAGTTTGTATCTGTAATTATTTATCTGGCATTCACTGAGTATTATCTGGTATCTCATTTTATCAGGGCTGACTTAGATAAATTTATTCTTGCTAATTTCGTGTTAATAGAGGCTATTGCAGTTAACCATATATTTAACCTGTTTATTTGCCATTACATTATCCTTATGAGTCCTGAATGTTTTGTTGTTAGTTTGTGCATTAAACTTTAACTTGTAATTTTACCTAACTCTTTTGTTTTGAACCTGGAACTTTACGGGACAGTAGTGACTCTTCGTATTCTCACTTAAAGTGTACATTATCTTTCTCTGTTTCGTAACAATATATATATATATATATATATATATATATATATATATATATATATATATGGTTTGGCTTTTTGTGAAACCTGGTGACTGAATTCCGCAAAGTTTTGCCATTTTTCTTGAAATTTGGTTTGCAGGTAACTTGTACCTTAGCCAGCAACGTATTCTGAAGGGCGATTAGCATTCGGCCCCGAATGCTTTTGTTTCATTGCCTTAGAAAAGACCTCCCATACTGAAAATGTTGTTGAAATCTATATACCTAAATGTTTGATATTAGCTTAATATATCAAGAATATTAAAAAAATGCTATATGTGGTCGCTCTGAAGGGGTTAAGTAGGCAAAGGAAGATGTGGTTATGGAGATTTGCCGTAACACTTTCAGCCACAGGTCAATATTTTATTTTTGCCACCAACGGACCATTTTATTCGGCTCAGAGGAAAGCTATGGTAGCGAAGAGGTTAACATGGCTATAAATGTTACCTTCAGCTCAAAAGGTCTCTTAATTCTGTAAAATAGTTGAACAGCAGCAAGAACAAAAGAAAGATGTGGAGATCTCCTTTACTTCACAAAGATGGCTTTTTTGCTATTTATCCTTCCTGGAACCAGAGAGTTTTATGCAGATTAGGAGAGCCCCGGCCAGTAAAGAGGCTAATGAAAGGTGTAACTAACATCCCCAGCTGGAAAAGTCTGTCCCAGGCTGAATAAAATCGTTAGGAGGTAAAAAGAAACAAGAGTACAGTAAAATGACTTCGTTGGGCCGAAAGGACTGATCAGTTGAAGGAAGAGGTAAGTGTGGAGAGAGAGAGAGAGAGAGAGAGAGAGAGAGAGAGAGAGAGAGAGAGAGAGAGAGAGAGAGGTGGATTCAAACACAGTTTCATTTAAATAAATACCCAGGAAAACAGATGGGAGTGGAGAAAGATATAGCTGGGAACATAAACACTCACTCATAATGAGACAGTGAACACGGATTATCGAAATTCAGTGATGCGATTTTTGTAGCCAAACATATTTTTCAGAATGTTATTGTAATGTTTCACAACTGTTTGGCAAAAAAAATGATTGATATTATTGCCCGTAGCTGTAAGTATATATTTCACTAGCTACTATGTTTCCAAAAATCTCGTAGCCGTAGCCGAGGCGTTTCCAGAAATGTTAAATTCTACGGTTGTAAGAGGAGAGAATTTTCAAGATGGTCTTGTTTTGGATGGCTGGAGAAAGGGAAAGATGAGTCCGGGGTTTGACTGTAATTTTATTCTCAAGGGCAAAAAAATGGATTGATATTACTGCCCGCAGCTGTAAGTACATATGTCACTAGCTGTTATGTTTCCAAAAATCTCGTACCTTGACAAGCAGTACTAAGGTGAGGGTGGTTTATGCTAGCTAGCGCCGTGCCCTCTACTCCTGCCTTTTCCACCATGTCTCTCCTGTTTCCTATCGCGTCTCAGCCCCTTTTGCCCTGTCTCTCCAATTTCCCCTGTATATGACTGGTTGGGTCATGTGTGTGGGCACGTGTATGTGTGTGGTGTTCTTCCATCAGGTGTGTGGTGTGAGTTTTCCATGACTTCATAATGTGATGTGTGCGAAATTCCCTGGCTAGAATATCCACCGCTGTTTCCTCCAGCTCTCTCGAATTTAGACACGACTTTCCTCAAACCTCTATATTGCATATTAACAGCATGTATGTCACTAGCTATTATGTAGTGTGTTATGGTATCTTAGTGTCCCGACACATACATCGTTCGGAAGCATGAGTGGGTATGGATAGCGAGGTCCGCATTCTACATGGCCTTGAAGTAGTAATAACACTTATTCCTCAGCTATTTATTCCGCACACTGCATGTCAATATATTATTTTTTTTTGTCACTGGTGCAAGCCGTGTCGATATCAAAGAAATGTAAATAGCATACAAGAGAATGTTAAGGCGCATTATGCATGACAAATCGCTACGGGAAATGTGTTACGGAGCCTCCTAAGCCACCTAGAATACTATTAAGTGACTTAAGTGTGTGATCAAAGCCGGTGATGAAGTACGGGCAGGGCGAGGACGCTGTGTGACCCGCCGGGGTGTCGTTCCAGCAGGACCACCCGTCGAACGTCCGCGGACAGAACACAGAGCCTGGGGAAGGAGGAATGAGTCGAGTGGATGGCTGGGTGGTTTGGATGGCTGGCGACGGGATGGCTGGATAGTTGGAGAGAGGGGTGAGTGGATGGTTGAGTGAGGGATGGTTACATAGGCTGATGGCTGAATTGTTCTTATGTGGATAGTAGGATGGCTGGATGGTTAATTATATGAATGGTTGTTTATGTGAATGGTTGTTTAGACTGTAAGGTGGGGAAATGGAAGGTTATTATAGGCTGATAATTAGGTGAATGAGGGGATTGATGGTTGACACACACACACACACACACACACAGACACACACACACACACACACACGGACAGATGGTTGAGAAGAGTGATGGTGGGTACAAAATGAGTGGCTGTGTTTCTATCTGTATACTTGAACTACATTTACATGGATGACTGGAGGGGGTTTAATAGATGATATGTTATGACTGGAGGGGGTTTAATAGATGATATGTTAAGCTTAATGAGCAGTAAGTAACATATGCCTCATTGGTTGTGTCGATAGCTGGACGAGTGAATAATTAAACGCATAATCTGATGGATGCCTGACTTAGCTGTATGAATGGCTTGTTATTATTGATGGTTATGCTCTGTCCATATTAACTTGGCCTAAATTTAACATCTCTCAAACTTGAATGGAGAGTTGTAACAAGGGATTAGCAGTAGGATATGATGACAGCAACGATAAAATGTAATGAGAAGGAAGCAGGACCCTAGTAGTGCAAGAGTTTGCCAATGAGTTACGAAGAAAAAAAAACTGCAAACAGACGAAACTCTCCATCCAGTTAAGATGTACGGATTAGTGTGGCGTAGATACTGATTAATTACACGGCTTAATAAATAAATGGATGTAGGGTAAATTGGACAGAAAGGCATGGATGACAAATGGGAAGGATGGGGTCTGGAAGGATGTCTGGGTAATAAAACAGACTAACAGAGGTAACAGGGACGAGTGAACAAACGGATTAGTGGAGATTAATGACCAGATGTTTCACTGGTTCCATGCCCCGTATAATCACAGATGCTTAACCTATGCACTACGATGACTTTATATTTTTGTTTTTGCTGTAGGAGACAATTTTTGACCTAGAGGGCATAGATATAGCCTTCACAAACCTCTGCTTTAAAAAGTCATTTGGGTTTAGTAGGAAAAAAAAATCACATTGATGGGTTATGCTGATAACTGATGAAGTGTGAAGAGATTGTTCAAATATTTAGTGGATCATATTTTGCATGGATGGGTGAAGAGAATGAGGGCAGGTGGATGAAGGTATGCAAAGAAATTCAATAAAAAAAAATGTAAAGATATAAAAAGGCGGAAGAAACATATAAAATACAAGTGGTACCAGGCACAACAAACCTCGGCTGACAACAGTTATTTTACTGCTGTTAAACAGTGAATCAGTACTGCCATTTAGGTCATGGTGCCAAATGAAAGGCCATATGAGGCTTACTACTGTGAATCTTGATAATAGTAAATATTTCTTGAATCTTGATAATAGTAAATATTTCTATCTTCAACCAGTTTCTAGTTATAGCCCCCTGAATATCGGTGACCTTGAGTTTGACCTTTCAAGGTCACTTAAGGTTAAAATGGTACCAATAAAACACCCATCTGGGACTTCCTTTATGTTGACAATAGCGAATATCTATTTTCAACCAGTTTTGAGTTATAGCCCACTGAATATCCGTGACCTTGAGTTTGACCTTTCAAGGTCACTCAGGGTCAAAGGTCTTGGTGCCAAATGAAAGCCCATACGGGAGTTCCTGTATGATGATGACAGTAAATATCTCTATCATCAGCCAGTTTCAAGTTATAGCCCTCTGAAAATCCGTGACCTTGATTTTGACCTTTCAGGGTCACTTGATCACCTCCAAAATTTAATCACATCCTTTTAGGACCAGTGCCCACATATTCTGAGGGTTTCGTGTAATTTCATTCCACCATTTTTCCGT
>NC_137010.1:47325836-47330836 GCF_032717465.1 Coenobita brevimanus | reverse complement strand
TTATGGCTATTATTTTTCTTCGATTCTTTTCCTTACTTTTCCTTGCTACTGTTCTTCCTTTACTTTCTGTTAATACTTTACGCTGTTTCTGTTCCTTTTTGTTTTTATTGTTTCTTATTACCTGTTACTGCTTGTTACTTCTTCGTGTTACCTTATTCTCTTCTGCTTTCTTGTTATCCTTCCTTTTTAACCATTACTTTTTCTTGTTTCTTTACCAAGTTACCTTTCATTTTTTTTTTTTTTTTAGTTAAATTTTTCCATGCTACTTTTTACTGTTACGCTTTATCATTACTTTTCCTTGATAACTGTTACCTTTTTCTCTCTCTCTCTCTCTTTTGTCCGTTTCCATCACCCAGTCTTTTATTGCCCCACTAGGAGTGCAGGGCCCGGGGCTACACTGCGTTGTCTAGATATTTAAGACCGAAACTATTCACTCGCCTCTGAACAATATTATGTGAACAATGAAATTCAACGACCTTTAAAATGTAAGGTCTTTTGGACCACTTCTGGTTGCAGCGTCCTTACCCACTAGACCACCAGGTGTCCACTTGGTTATATTATTACCACCTAAAATGGTAAAGGGCTTCCTGGGCTACAAGATACCATTTGAGTTGTCGCGCAGAGTCACCTTGAGGTATAATAAAGTACCAGAGGATTTCTAAAGAGACAACACGGCCATCATAAAACTTCATACGGACAGCCAGAAATACCTGTAAAGAAAGGTGTTGGACAAGGAGACAAAATTTCACCCCAGTTATTCACTTCGTGCCTAAAGCAGGTTTTCAGACACTGAGATTGGGATGACAAAGGAATTAACATAAATGATGAGCGACTGAACAATCTTAAATTTGCAAACGACATACCGGTAATCCTTTACAGTGAATCAGAGGAGGAACTACAAGAAATGATAGGTGGTCTGAACAGCGATAGTCTGAAGGTAAGCTTGAAAATGAATATGAAGACGGAGACTATTTTAAGACATATTTATACTCAACCTGCAGAAATAGATGCAAACTATAAAGGTCAGAATTACATATAAATTGGGCAGACAGTTCAGGCAGACCCAGTCCATGGCAATAAAATCAAGCAAAGAATAGGAATGGGATGGAGATCTTTTGTCAAACCAAGTAACTACATGAAGGATAAGCAATTACTATTATGCCAACAGAGACGGTTATATAAACAATGTGTCCTTCCTGTTCTAACGTATGGGTCGGGAACATGGAGCCTAACACAATCTATGGAAGGTAAACTTAATAGCGCTCAAAGAGGAATGAAAGGATTATGTTAAGGGGGTTACATGGGGTGATATAAAGAGACTTTTCTGGATAAGGGAACAGACGTAAGAAGAGGATATAATCAATGTAGTAAAAAAACATAACTGGATGTAGGCAGGTCACGTCCCTCGTACAACAGATAACAGATGGACATTCAAGGTGACTAAGTGGCAGCCCAGAGATAGGGTGGGAGGAAGGGGCAGACGGAGGACGAGATGACAAAATGAAATTCGGAGATTTGCTGGTAGTGTATGGAACAAGCTAACAGACAATCGGTTAGAGTGGAAAAAGATGGGAGAGGCGTTTGTACTGCAGTGGACTGACTCAGGCTGCTGCTGCTGCTGCTGCTAATGATGACGATGACATCAACTGAGTGGATGGTTACCATTTTTTTTTTTTTTTTAATATATATATTTTCTATTGTGTGTTATCTTTCCTCGTCACTTTCTTGTTACCTCTTACTTTATGCAATTACTTGTTATTTTTCGGTTACTTTCTTATTATTACTTTCTACTTTTTAGATGCAAGATCTCTTTAGCAGCGGCCTGGTGAATCAATCACTCTGTTGGATTTTCACACACAAGGAGGTTCACTGTAGCAGAGCTGCCATACGGCGGTTCACTTTAGCGATATTCCAGACGATCCCTCATCTATCTTGTACTTTTGTCATTGTTCTAGTTGGTGATGGAGTGAGACATCTCCACGTGGTGGCACCGATATAACAAAACCGCACAGCTGCCCGGTTATACAACGTCCTTCAACTCTCTCCCTGTCCTCCGAAAGCAGAACGATAGATTGCAGAGGTGCATCTTTGGCCTGCAGTACACCGAGTTCACGTTCAGATGAATCTAGGGCAACGGCAACAACAACAACCTAACCTTTATATAAACCTTTTATTTTTCTGTTGTCACTTTTTAATAACCTTTTCATTACTGTGATATTGTATAGCAGATAATACCTACAGAATTGGTAACACACACACACACACACACACACACACACACACACACACACACACACACACACACACACACACTCAGCAAAAGCGATCATGCAGTACTAAATTATAACTTCAGGATAGCATATGACATAATAAACAGCAACGACAGTTACAAAAAGAGCCTAAACTATAAAAAGGGAAATTATCAAGACCTAAAGAAGTATTTCTTATAAGTTGATTGGGAAAATGAGCTTAGAGGACAAGATTTAAATGCTGTATATAAAAAATTCTGTGAATTTTATGAAATAGGAGTCCAGAAGTACATCCCACAGCACAAAGAAGCAGATAAGAAAATACAGAAATGGTTCAATACAGAATGTAAAAAATCAAAAGAAAGAAGAGATTTGTTGTGGAATAGATACAGAAGACATAATAGTGAAAGAGCGTATAATAATTACAAACAGGCAAGAAATGATTATACAAGAATAAGGAGGGAAGCCCAAAAACAGTTTGAGGAGGATATAATAAATAAAAGTAGTGATCAACCAAAGCTGTTTTACAGCTATATCAGAAGCAAAACCAAAGTAAAAGATATAATACAATCAATTACGGACGAGGGAATCACTTATACACAAGAGAAAGATATTTGTGAAGCACTAAATAAGAATTTCCAATTAGTTTTTACAGAAGAAAAAATTTTGAGAGGGACTATGTGGAACATGCATGTCCACACATACTACCAGATATACAAATAGCAGAAAAAGTAATACAGGAGGAGTTAAGTAGATTAGACAGAGGAAAAGCAAGTGGTCCTGATGAAATTTCATGTTGGATACTACGAGAATGTGCAAAGGAGTTAAGTAAACCATTATTTTTAATTTTCAAGAAATCCTTGAGTCAAGGTAAACTACCTGATATTTGGAAAAAAGCAAATATTGTCCCCTTATTCAAGAAAGGATATGGACAAAATTAACTCAACTACCGACCAGTATCACTGACCAGTGTTGTAAGCAAGGTATTAGAAAAGCTTATAAGAAAAGCTTGGGTAAATCATCTAGAAGAACACAGTATGATAACAGAAAGACAGTTTGGTTTCAGAAAAGGAAAATCATGTGTTACTAATCTGTTGAGCTACTACGACAGAGTAACAAACACAATACAGGAAAGGGAAGGATGGGTGGACAGTATCTATTTAGATTTCAAGAAAGCTTTTGACAGAGTACCACACCAAAGTCTTTTATGGAAACTGTACCATCAAGGAGGAATTTGAGGCAAACTGTTTTGTTGGATGCAAGACTTTCTCATAAAAAGAGAAATGAGAACAGTACTAAGAGGAAACTACTCATCATGGAAAGAAGTGGCTAGTGGAGTACCACAGGGTTCAGTGCTGGCACCAATCATGTTTTTAGTGAATATAAATGATATAAACAGTAACACTGGAAATGAGAGCTATCTGAATATGTTTGCAGATGATGCAAAAATACAAAGGAGAATTACTAACACAGACTCTTGTAATGAGCTACAAGAAGAATTAAATAAACTTCATGAATGGAGTAGTACATGGCAAATGGAATTCAATGTGGACAAGTGTCATGTAATCAAGTTTGGTAAAAGTGGAAAAAGACCTGATTGGGATTATAAGTTAGGAAATAAAACCCTATACACATCAGAAAGAGAGAAAGACCTAGGTGTGATTATCAATAACAGACTATCTCCGGCTGACCACATCAGCGAGAAGGTACGGAACATGTATACACTGCTTGCAAATATGAGAATAGCATTCACATACATAAATGAAGACATGCTAAGAAGGATAATAACATCATTCATTAGACCAACCCTGGAATTTGCATCAGTAGTCTGGAGTCCTCATCTCAAAAAGCATGTAGACAAGATTGAAAAAGTTCAAAGGGCCGCTACAAGATGGATACCAAGCTTAAGGGACCTAAGCTACGAAGCAAGACTAAATAAACTGAATCTACCAACACTACAGGAGAGAAGGAAAAGAGGTGACATGATAATGCTATATAAGTGCATATCAGGAAAGGAGAAAATAGACATAAATGATTACTTAACATATGGAGAAGCATCAGCAAGAGGACACTGCAAAAAACTGCATAAGAAGAGAGGTGATAAAGATGTAAGGAAATTCAGTTTCCCAAACAGAGCAACTGATCAATGGAATGCACTATCGAATGAAATAGTGTGTGCCAAAACAATTCACAAATTTAAGGATATGTACGATAAATATGGTTTAAGACACGGGGCAGTACGAGCTTGACTCATTCCTGTAAAGATACAATTAGGTAAGAACAATTAGGTAAGGACACACACACACCATGAGATGGAGATCTACTGTATGTTGATTAACGATGTTCCTCTCTACTAAGCTTTGTCAAGTAACTTGGCAAAACTTGGTAACGTGAAATGTTACTCACACCTGCACCTCATTTTTTTTTTTTTTTTAACCCCAATTTTTATTTTTGCCTGGTACTTCGTTGTTTTCTTTACCTGTTACTTTTACCATTTATTCTTCAATGTAACTCTGACAAAAAAGTCGAACCCACTTTCATGTAGATTTCAGAAACGTATAAAGAAATGAAACAAAAGCATTCGGGGGTCGAATGCTAATCGCCCGCCAACATATGTTGTTGGCTATTGTACAAGCCACCTATGAACCAAATTTAACGATGAGACATTTGGTAACAGATATATAGACACACATACACTGACACACACACAGATGCTCACTGACAAAAACTAAATCCCCCCCCCCCCACTTG
>NC_137010.1:47235836-47323336 GCF_032717465.1 Coenobita brevimanus | reverse complement strand
GCACCTCACTCAGGTTGTCCATTTCCCCATTCGTGGTAATAATACCCATGACCTGATATTGACTGATGTAAGTGAACATTATCAGACACCACAGCCAATGTCTCCATTTGGCCACAGCACACACACCTCGATCCTCTGGCGCCCACAGCCTACAGTGTCCCAGCATCATCCTCCCACAATGAGGGAGTTTAGGCTACTCCGTGAGTCATCCATTCGTGAGTATGGGCAGTGGTTGGTGCAATACCCTTGGGTCGGGTTGTTGGCTGTTCAAGAAGTTGCTACAAAATGGGACAATTGTTTATCTACCATCATCACTGCATTTCAACATCATTTTCCAATCAAGACGCTAAGAAGTCATACAATCAACCCCCCTTGGTTCATAGATCGCACTGAACGCCTGTTAGAGCAACGCAACCAAGCTTTCCTGTCCAGTAACACCCAGCTTTACAAAGCTGTTATAAACAAGGCAATTAGAGAAATCAAGCTGGCCAAAAAATCATACAATCCTAACAAACCGGAAAACCTGAAACAAAGAAATGTGAGTAAGTGGTAAAACAAGGTTAAGTTGTGCGGCATTAACACGCCAACCACCTCATTCCCGTGCACAAGTCACCTATCCATCAACAACGCGACAATGAAGGTAAACACACACTTTGCCTCCATATGTCAGAAGTTGCCAAGACTCAACACCACCCTCCTGCCTGCCTATCTACCAGCACGGAACCCCAACCCACTAGTCGAACGACATCATGTGTTCCAGAAACTTAAAGCATTTCAAACCAAGCGATCTACCACACCGATAGACCTGCCTATGACACTTGTAAAAGGATTTGTCTATGAGCTATCCTTACCACTCTGTTCTATTATCAATTCGTATCTCCAGCAGAACAAATGCCCTGATGACTGGAAAACATAGTATGTTACACCCACTCCCAAAACTGCCAATCCTGCCACCTACAATGACCTGTGACCCATATCAGTCATGCCACTGTCCAGTCTTCTCTGTGAAAGTTTTGTAGCGGAGTGGGCATATGCAGATCTAACCCCTAATGTAAACCTGCAACAGTTTGGCAACATAAAGGCCTCATCAACTACTCATTGCCTTATTAGCTTTCTGGACTTTATCTTCAAAAACCCAGAACAGCGGAAAACCTCAGTTGTGGCATCGTTTATAGACTTAACCAAGGCCTTCGACCTAGTCAACCACACCAACCTTATCACTAAAATTTCATCCACGGGCATCAGGGAGCCCATCATCCCATGGTTGGCAGACTTTCTTTCTGACTGTCGCCAGGCTGTCCGTTTCCAGGGTATGGTGTCCAGGATCCAGACCATCACGTGCGGAGGTCCCCAGGGGACGAAGTTGGGCCCATTGTGCTTTCTCATCCTAATCAACAATGCACTGCTGGACACCCCGTTCCCCTGGAGGTATGTAGATGATGCAACAAAAGCCACAACCATCAGTAACACCTCTCTGGACTTCACTCATTTGTAAACAATTCTAAATAACCATAGTTCCTGAACCAGTCAAACGACATCACCATCAACACTAGGAAAGCAGTGGTAATGTATTTCACCCTTAGCACCGCACCCATTCCACCTCCCAGCCTCACCCTGGACAACCACACGCTCGAAGTGGTCACATGCACCAAGCTGTCTTGGGGCGATCACGTCGGTGCTGTAGTCAAAACAGCCAGCTTTGCACAAGCCAGATTGTATATGCTCCGACGCCTCAAGTCCCTTGGTCTTCCAGTGATGGAACTGTGCAACATTTACAAACAATTTTTTCTCCCCAAGCTGACATACGCCTCACCTGCCTGGTCCCCCCGCCTGACACAGATGCAGCGATTCCGTCTTGAGGGTATTCAAAAACTCCAGTTAAGATCATCAAGGGACCCTCGCACAGCACCTATGATGATGCCTTTCACACCCTTGACCAAACAACCTTGGCTGACAACCACCACCAAACCATTGAACAATTTAGCCACAAGTTGGTGAACAACCCGCGTCATCGCCACCTCCTGCCACCGCCAGCACCCCCACCACTTCGTGCCACTCGGAGATACAGTAAGGTAACTTCAATTCTAGCCAGAACTGACAGATATAGGAACAGCCCGATTCCCACTCTACTGTAGTTAGAATTTTAAACAATCATTAATACTGTATGTCTGATTTCTCTTTTCATTAAGTTTAAATATACTGTATTTATAAAGAGTATTTGCTTTAAGCAACAGTTTTTAATAATTTCATAATTTGACTATGACTAAGTATTAACTTTTAATCATCTTATGTTTTAATGTATGTAACTACACTACTTTTCAAATACTCCCCCCATATCCATTGTATATTTTCAGCCTTTGGCTGCCTTTTATCCAGTAAACCGTTAATTATTATTATTATAAATGTTATACACACACACACACACACACACACACACACACACACACACACGCACGCGCGCGCCAGAAAAACAAAACCACTGATCCGGTTATCGAGTGGGTGGGTGCAATAACCAGAGGGATCAGCATAGCTTTTAGTTCAGTTCAGTTTGTGGGATATTTTCGCCTTTTTTGCAGCTAGTTTCCTGCAGTTCATTGGCAGCACCAGACAGTGCCACTGTTAGGCATCCTTTCCGTAGTACTTCTTTGTAAGTGGCATCAGAATAATTTCTGACAGCTCAGCATTCAATATGAAGAAGAGGCAGTTAGGCCAAGCTAAAGGAATCAAAGTATTGTTACATTACTGTTCCATAAGTCAACCATTACAATGTAAGGACACCCTTGCTGCTGCCACTGCACCGTACTGCATGATATTCCAGAATGCCAGGAAGTGCGTCAGTAGCCTGGTGGTGGCGTGAGTGAGTGGGGTGAGGCGCAGTAACCCAGGCACCTGTTGGCGTGCTATGGAAGCAAGGGCTGCTGTGCCGCAGGGAACACGCTGACCAGTTTAGGCGCAGAGTCGAGTACATAAAAGAAATAATACCGCCGCCACCACCACCACTACCACAACAACAACAACAACAGCAACAACAACAGCAGCAGCAACAACAGCAGCAGCAACAACAGCAACAACAACAATAGCAACAACAACAACAACAGTAACAACAACAGCAACAACAACAGCAACAACAACAGCAACAACAACAACAGTAACAACAACAACAACAACAGCAACAACAACAGTAACAAATAATGATGATGATAATAATAATCGTAATAATAATAACAGCAAAAAGATGATGATGATGATGATGATGATAATAATTATAATAATAATAATCATAATAATAATAATAATAATAGTATTAATAATAATAGCAAAAATATGATGATGATGATGATAATAATAATAATAATAATTATTATTATAATAATGATAATAATAATAAAATAAATCATACTAATAATGTTTATCATGGTCGCGTCTGTTCTCGTATTTAACACAGCTATCGCCAGACACTTTATTCAGCTGATACTGAGCAAAAGGAGCATTAAAAAGCTGACATTGCTACAATACCATTAACCTCCCTCATTGTCGCGGCAACTCTAGTATTGTGTTGGAGATGAAAATGGGTCACACGAACTTGAGTGTCTTAGAGGACAATAGGTGTTTTGTGTCTAATTGGGTTGTTAGTGCTTGGCTATTAGATGTAATTACTCTCTCTCTCTCTCTCTCTCTCTCTCTCTCTCTCCAGCTTTTCACCCTCTTTTCTCTTTCTCCTCCAGTCCTCTTCTCCATCCATGCTTCTCTTCTTCCCTTCCTCCCTGTTTCCCTACTCTCCCTCCTCTCTTCCAACCATCCTCCTCTCCCTTCATCCTTCTCTTCTCTCTGTCTCCTTCCCTCCTCCCCCTGCCCCTCCCTCCATCATCTCTTGCCGTTCTTCCTACTTTCCCTCTCCGTCCGTCTTTTCCCTCCTCTCCATTCTCTCTCTCTCTCTCTCTTTCTCTCTCTCTCTCTCTCCATGCTTCTTTCACGCTCTCCTTCCTCCCTGAGTTTCTCTTCCTCTGTCCCGTTCTCGCTATATTCTTCCTTCCTTCCATCTCTCTCTCTCTCTCTCTCTCTCTCTCTCTCTCTCTCCCTCTCCAGGTAGTAACTAGGTTTCATTAGCTTAATTCTTTCATTAAAAGCACAACCTCAGATCCTCTTCAGGGAGGTGGTGGAGGGAGAATGTGAGGGAAGGAGAGAAGAAGGAAGGAGGGAGGAGGAAGGAGAATAACAAGGGGAAGAAGGAGGAGGAAGGAGGGAGGGAGAAGGAAGAAAGGAAGGAGAGAGAGGGAAAGATAATGCGCCACTGTTTCAATTTCCCCTCCCCTTCCCACACACACACACACACACACACACACACACACACACACACACACACACGAGCCCCCAGACGTGACACTCCACAAAACCTGTTGTCTCTCGCCTTGGCCGTGGCACTCAGGCTTGTTTGCTGGTAGTCTGGGCTTGGTCTGGCAAGCTTTGTTCCTCCTCCTCCTTAACGATTTATTTTACATAGTACAGCTCATTATTCTTTCGTATGCTTCTTGTATCTTTTCTGTATCGACACAGGTTGCATGGATAACATATAACAGTAGTGGCAGTAGTAGCAGTAGTAGTGGTAGTAGTAGTAGTAGTAGTAGCAGTAGTAGTAGTAGTGGTAGTAGCAGTAGTAGTAGTAGTAGTAGTAGTAGCTGTTGTAATTGTAACCCCACATTCATCTGAATCTGAACTCAGTAGACTGCTGGCATAAGTTACCTCTCTCCCACAGTCCACCATTCCCCATTCAGGGGAAAAAGTGTGCGTTGAGGAGCGCTTGCATAACCAGGAAGCGGAGCCACCCAGATTTAGTCAGTGCCACTGGCCGACGGAACCTCGCTCCATCACCATAAATAACATATTTATTAACGTTTCAGATGCAGAAATTAATTGGCAAGGAAGAAATGATATGGAGCTTCCTTACCACACGAGAACATGGCCCTTAACGATATCTCAGGGGAGCCTCTAATGAACCTCTTCCTTACCGGTCTGATTTCTGCACATGCTGTGTTAACTCCTTTAAATCGGTGACGTATTTATCATTTTAATTAGGCTTACACCAAAGGAATGTAGTCAACTTTGGAAGGGCATGTATAGTAGTGAAAATGTTACTGACGGCTGCATCTAAGGTGTCTAGTTTGTAAGGCCTCCCCGAGGGTATACAGTAATTGTCTGAGGTGCGCAAGATTAACAAAAATGTAGATACTCGGAATGAAGAAGATGTTATTATTCCGTAGCATGTTATTTATGCAATATGTGTCAATATTAAGCTGGCCTATGGAGATACAAGACAACGGTAAGGAGTATCATGCAAAATAATTCGCTAAGGAAGAGACGCTACAAAGCCTCCTACGCTGGTGAAAGTACTGTCCAAGGCCTGTGTGTTGGGCTGTGGCGTCATCATTACTACAGTGTTTACATTAACTTGGCCTAAAAGCTCAGTCATTCTATTTTCAAGGCTGGGTGTAACAGGAGATTAATACTAGAATACTGTGATAGTCACGAAGAAGTGCGATGGAAAAGATTTAAAGCCGTTGTATTGTCTTATTCTGCCGAGCTATGGGAAATAAGGTGCAAAAAGACACAAATTTTCGCCAACTTAATGTAGACGAACTATAGTCGAGCTTACCCCCTCCATCTTCACTCTGAGCCCGGATTCACAAACAACCTTACGATGAACTCCTTATCGCAGTAATTATCTAACTTACGGGGGACACGGCATCGTAAATTACTTCGTTTACAGGGAAGGCATGGGAGGGTGGAAGTTTGTCTGTATATTTCGGTTATGTCGGTCATTGCAGCTTATTATCGGTAACCCTGATTCATTAACCTGATTCACGCTGATATCTTGAATCCGGCTGACGTCCATTTTAGTTTACTCCTGTTGCTGCCAGACGATTTTATTAACGTAGGAAAGGTTTCTCGGATTCCAGACAGTTAAGCATAGCGATGTCTAACCCCACCAGTTCGAAATGTCTGTCTTAAGCTGAATAAAATCGTCAGAAGGCAAGAATAAAATGAAAAAGGACATCCCCGAGTTCAGTGGATTAATTACGCTATACCGGACGATACTATTTAACGATAAAACGATATAAACAGTATTGAAGGAATTAACTACGATCATATCCGCTCCCCCCCAACCCCCCCAGTTCTAAGAGTGTCTATCAAGCTGAATAAAATCGTCTGGAGATAAGAAGACAAAATTAAAATGGCATCTCTGGATAGAGGTTAATGATTTGATTATATAGTTTTTCCTTTATCATAGTCTTGTAATATTTATATTATTTTTCATTAGTCATATTGGTGTTATACAGGAAGCTATGTTCCTATCAGCTAGTCTCCGATCAACTTATTTTAGAATTAGATATAAAATGTAGCAAATAAATATTCTAGTGTCATTCGCCCCAAGGTCTGATGTAGTGTCAAATTAACAGAGCGACAATATGTGGAAAAGAAAAGTCACAAAAGGACATTCAGTGAAAAGATTATACACGAGTATCACACGTTGCTCGGTTACGGAAAAAAAAAAAAAAAAAAATGAACTTCATGGCAACGAGTAATGAAAAAGTGATCAGTGACTTTCAAAACCTAGTGACACGATATTTGGAGACCAGTTATTTTTGTAGAATAATATTTGTGTTCCACTATTTGTTTAACTGGTAAGTGGAACGGTATTATGACCACGACTATAATCTAAAATATCCATTCCTTCATCAACACAGTAGTGCTTACTATGTGGGGATGACACAGGTTTCAGTGACGTCGTGTACATAAAGTATATGAACCTTGACACAAAAACGCTTGTGAAACCAAGATTTATGCATACAAAGTAAAAGAATTTCGCTATTTAAGTGCAAAGCTATCACAAAGCCCAGCTACTCTTTGTAGATTTGAGAACTCTTGGTGTGAAGATGCCGTTTCTCTCTCTCTCTCTCTCTCTCTCTCTCTCTCTGTTTCTTTCTTTCTTCAAACATAAATCCAAAACGATACTCCGTACACGAGCGTGTTATTCACCGAGAGGCTTGATAACAACCTGGGATATTTCTACATATCTTGAGTATCATTCAAGCTACAGTACACATGTTATAGCCTAAAAACCTCCTATAACAATCAGATGTTTTCTCATCAGATATGTAAGAAAAAAAACAAGAAAAAGAAACTTCACTGATTCGTGTTGCCCCTCTCCATGAAACGCCAGTGGAGGGAAAAGTAGATTCATGGTGGCACATAAAGTAGATTCATGGAACATAAAGTAGATTTATGGTGGCACATACAGCCATGGTAGAAAATAGGTCCATGGGGAAAAATAAGTGCATGGGGAAAATAGATCTATGGATGAAAGTAGGTCCACGTGTATAATCGCTCTATGTGTAAAATAAGCCTGTGGTGAAAATAGCTCCCTGGGGAAAATGGGTCCATGGAGAAAGTTTGTGGGGGGAAAATAGGCCCAAGGGGAAAATGGGTCCACGGGTGAAAGTAGATCAATGGTGAAAATAGGTCCATTGGGGATATTACGTGGCCATATTGGGGTAAATAGGTCTATGTGGAAAATGGTCCAAGGGAGAAATGGGTACATGGGGAAAACAGGTCCATGAGGGAAAATAGATCAGTTGGGGAAAACGGGTCTATCTATCTATCTATTCCCAGAAGCCATCCAAGGCGGTAAATTTGTCATGACAGGAACAGATCTCTTGGGGGGGACACAGGTGGGGCTTGGCACTTAGGGGCTGTAGCCTGAGATTCGCTTATGTGCTGCTAAAATATAGCATGTAGGCTAGTTGGTGGCTATTGTAGCTTACATACAAAGACCATAAAGCAGAAAAAATGTTCTAAAATGATTGTTACGATGGAGGGAAGAAAAAGGCGCTGAAACAAGAGATGTAAAAAGTACAGAAATAAGAGAGCATTTGAGATGGGAGGAGATTCAGAGTTCTATACCCATTACTACACTCCATTCTGTACTCACAGACTTTGGAAAACAGCTCACTATTAGGATTCGATTTTGAGAACGATCAGTCAAAAGTCAAGGCGACAGGACAAAGTGAATTCAAACAGTTTTGATTTAATTTCGACCAGACTGTGGAAAGTTGAGGGTCACGTCACAGGACAAATTCTAATTTTCAGCCTTTATACCACTTGATGGGGGCAGGTGTTGCACTTTCTGAGTCGTCTTTCATGTATAACTATAAATTACTTTTACGATGCAGAAGTAAGAAACGAAGATATCAACGCTGCATTGATAATTTTTCCAATTAAGGCTTACAAAAACATTTAGTGCAGTTATGTTGATACGAGAAAAAATAATATAAACCAAGTTAGCGCTTCCTTTGCATAAACAGCAAAGACAGTAATGAGACCATTACTAGCAAAGAAATTTATGTGACATTGTCCAAGAGCCAAACTAAGTGAGGACCGACACAGGCTGTCTCTTATACTGTCAGTGTTTATTATTATATACAATTTTTGCATCAAGGTTGCCAGTCTGAAACCTACCACTTACAAATGATTCAGTGTCCAGTTTATTCATATAACAGTCTGATTAAGCGACGATATGATTTATGTAATTTTTTTATGAAAAGGATGACCGTGTTCATTGCAGTGTCAGCTTCTGATTCAGATTTTTAACTTTAGGCTGTGTATGTATTCTCATATCGGTATTAATTATTTTTAAGGGAGACTGAAATTTTACAATGGTATATTCTCCGTGCTTATTGTTATGATAAAATTTATAATAATATTACTTATGTGTATAATATAGAATTAGTGCAGGCAAACACACCATACTCTTGCAGTTAGCTTTGCCCTCAAACTGTGACCTCAACCATTGATTGTCTGTTCTCAAAATTAAAACACTTCATCTTCCACTTACCTTGAACCTTTTCACCAAGCTTGGTCTAAGTCGGATAATAACTAATTAAGCTGACCTTGCTACATGACCTATCTTTCTAAAAATTAGATAAACCCCTTGCCTGACCATGAACACTTCCACCAAGTTAGGTGCAAATAAGATCATTATTATTTTTTTTTTACACAAAGACACATTGGGTTCGAATTTTGACCTTGTGCTATCACCATGATCATTCATTACTCGTCCCCGTCCCGGAGGGGCTCGAAGACGGGTATTGTTTTCACTCGGTTTGTCAGTTTGTTTGTCTGTCTGTCTGGTGCAATTTTATCTAAAATTACAGGGATGATGGGCTATGACCTTCTGATCACCTTATTAGATTTTGGGCCAAATTAGGCCAAGGCCCAGGCTGTAGGCCCCTCAAAATATGTTTTAAAAATCGTGTTTTCTCCATAACTCCTTTCAAATTCGTCATATCGACATGAAACCAAAATCTAAAGGTGATCTTTAAATCTGCATCCTATAACATGCCTTATTACATGACGAGGGGGTCACCCCCAGTTAGTGGTAGGGGGGTCTACCCAGGCAGGTAGGGCCTAAAATTTCAAATGGGCATACAATCGTAAATTTTCACCCGATTTACTTCAAATTTGTTATGTGATATCATTGACTAGATATCCTGATGTGACTGAGTTTACAGAAATATAGTTCAACCCTCGTGATTAAGTTTACAGAATTATAGTTCAACCCTCGTGAGAAGCCCCGTATTGGAGATGCTGCTGCAAAACTATATAAGATCTGGAAAACTGCGACTGCTTGTAATCAGCAGAGGAGTTCCAATACATGTTAAAAATAACATGAATGCAATTCTGATTAGCAGATTCGATGTTGAAACTTAATTTCTTCTAGGTTGAAATATTCGTTATGGTGTTATAGTGTGTAGACTGTCCACAGTTGATAAGGAAAATAATAAATACCGTAGGACGAAATTCAGTCAGAAAAACAAGGATGGCATTATTCTTCAGTATCCAAAATGACTGAAGTCATTCGTATGTAGACCAAAATGGGAACAGGTTGTTAGAACTGATACACCAATGTGTGGTACTAATATAGTTTACTTGTCCAAACAACAGACAGTGATTTATAAATGTGTAATGTAGGTGAGAATTTTAATAACAGCGATCATAATATCATCAGACATGAAATTAATATATTTTGTAAGACCAGCATGAATAGCCTCTTAGTTCCTAACTTCGAAAACGCTAACAACGGTAATATGATAGTGTTGGAGAAATGTGGGAAATATTTGCTAAAAACAGATATCCATCAAACGAAAATAAATCGAGAATTTCTTGATGGAATAATTGCAGTAATAAGCCAGCCTGGATGTTCAAGCACAATGAAGAAACCATCAGACACAACAGAAAAGAGTACTGAAAATTTAAACGGACAGAAATACTGATGACGGTACTCAATATTTTAAATTAACGAGGTAATGGAAGAAATTTTTCAGGAAAACCAAACGAAACTATGAGGCAAACTGAAAGACTGAGACGGTGTATGTAGGTGAAGCGGAGAGAGGGAGAGGGAGAGAGTGACCGAGGAGAACGTACAGGGATAGATTTGAGAGGTATGTGGGGGAGGGGGGAGTGAGTTGGGGGGAGGGCAATCAAATGGTGAGTGACAGAGCGACTTGGAGGCGTTTTATCTGCGGCCACCCTTTGCGGGATTAGGGCGTCGGGCTATAAATAGATAGACAGAAAAGTTTCTCGTGAAGCAAAGTCAAACCCGTAGACATTTTTTTGATGTGAGGAATAAGAAGAATATCTCGTTCATGATGACAACAATATCAACAGTACTGAACGATTCCATTCACAGTGTTTTCACCATAGAGATTAACTTAAACATTCCCACCTCACAGTCGGTTTCCTCAATCTGATGAATAAAAATAAGCCGACGAAGTGATGATGGATAAAATCATTTTTAAATAATAGAACCAAATAAGTCAAATGTGGTTGAACAAGATAGGCCTGTTTCCCCATGTACGAAACTTGTGTAAAGAATCTAATCAATGGAAACCCGGGAATATATCACTTATCCTTTAACCCCTTCACTCCGATGATGTATTTCGAATTTTAGTCCTGATCCCTTCAGGCGATTTTACTTAGCTAAGACGATTCTTCTTGAACTGAAGGACTTAATTATAACCTTCATCAACTCTCAGTACAGAACTTGAATAAAATATTCGAATAAGATCGTTTGGTGGCAGTTTTAATAAAAATGTAAAGAAGTCATTGGACTGGAGTGGAAGGGGGGATACAAAAGCACCATAAACTACTGTCCACTTGGCCCAACGTCTGTATTAAGCAAAATTTTGGAAAACAGTTTTAGAAATAAAATTACCCCTTTCCATGACAAGCACAATATTATAACAGATAATCAGCACCGGTTCCGTAATAAAAGATCATTTGTTGACCGGTAACTTGAACGCAAAAATACCGTCGGATGTCAACTACTCATCCAAGACTATTAGAAAAACTAAAAACCCGCGGTCTTTCTAAGTTCATAATCAGTGACTGGCTAACGAATCGCAAAAAAACAACGGGTAGTGATAAATGCCGGGTAACCAGCAGAGTTCCTCAAGGGTCAGCTGTAGCACCAATTCTTTTCACTTTATAGATATTGATTATCTAGAAAGACTCAATTCTAGGGTATTGATTGGTTGTAATTTCAAAAGCTGATTGTGACTATACAAAACGACCTGGATACATTTTTAAACAGGAGTGAACAATGGCAGATATAACTTGCAGTAGATAAATGTAGTACTGCAATTTGGGAAAAAAAAAAATCATTAAACCTGAATACCGTAAGTTCGACATAGCACTGACAGAAGTAAGGGACGAATGAGATCAATGAATTATCACCTGGAAAACTCTAAACAACATACAGCAGCAGGTAATAAGGTAAACAAAATATCGGCTTCATTACAAGAAATCGCGAACACAAAACTATCTATCTATCTATCTATAGCCCGACGCCCTAATCCCGCAAAGGGTGGCCGCAGACAAAACGCCTCCAAGTCACTCTGTCACCCACCATTTGACTACCCTCCCCCCAACTCACCCCCCCCTCCCTCATATACCTCTCAACTCCATCCCTCCACCTCATCCTCGGTCTACCTCTCCCTCTCGCTCCCTCCACCTCACCTACATACACCCTCTTAGTCAGTCTTTCATTCTCCGTTCTCTTCACATGTCCAAACCACCTCAGTGTATTTCTCCTAATCTTCTCAACCACATCCACATCCACCCCACAACGTTCCTTCACTTCTTCATTCGTCAACCTGTCCCTCCACGTCACTCCACATGCTCCTCTCAAGTAACTCATTTCCACTGCTCTCACTCTTGACTTGTTCCCCTCTTGCAAGGTCCATGCCTCGCTTCCATACGTCAGGGTAGGGATCACAATACTATCATGCAGTGACTTCTTAACTTCCATACTCACCTCCCTATTTCTCATCACTGCTTTCAGTGTACAAAACACTTGAAACAAAACACTTGAAACAATTTTTAAACATTACACGTCTTTAAACAGACCACACCTAGAACTCTGTGTAAAATACTAATCCGCCAATTTACCCTACGAAGGACGGCTAAAGATGCTATGTATGTTTTGTCTAAAAATGGATGACTCAGTTGAGATCCGATTTAAAGATTCAGTATGTTCAGCAAATTAAACGACGCCAGATATGATGATTTGTTCGAAACAGAACATCATAATGGGACTAGAAGTAATAGGATGAATCTCAAAAGCAAGAAATTCAGCACTAGGGAAAAATTACTTCATCATTCGCATAGTGGACCAATGGAATTAGCTCCCAGCAACAGTAGTCAGTGCAAAACTATTAATGCATTCCAAAATTAACTACTGTACACAAAATTAATATTTCCAGACTATTGGCCAAAACTAAATCACTGTAGTTTACTTTCAGGCTGAAGTGTTTGCTGACGACTGTGAGACGATTGGTTAGCTATGAGAATGTTTTGCGATTCTGTATGCTCATTCTTTACAGGTCTAGGTATGGAAAATTACTTAGTACATAGTGTTTCATGTTCTGCCTGCCGTGTAATATCCATGGTTGTTATTTCCAACAAACATGATATTTTTCTGTTATTTTCCTGTGATGGGTGGGGGATAGCCTTTCAATTTTATATCCATTTCTCTTGAATGTAGGTTTGAGAATAGCCCTCCTGTAATCTGTACCTCCTGTGTACTCCTGTGTACTCTCATGTACGTAGAAGTACACCACACTCACAACTTTTCATGATCTGAGGAATTAATATAACACTGATTTGATGGATTATTAAAATAAAAAATATTTCGACTGTTGCCAGACATTATATTGGCAGTAAATGTTCCTATTTGGTAACATAGGCTTACGTAATAATGCTGGCTCTAACTGCCTGATGTATGCAGTCATAAAATTCTCGAGTTATGTGTAATTAAACACTAAACATCACAAAAACGCTATACATTTCAACTAGAGATTCCTCCAAGCTGTCAAAAGACGTAAACAAAGTATTTCCAAACATAATATTTTTACCTTACAGATCCCTTTTGTTTTGTTTTGTTTCTCTCTCTCTCTCTCTCTCTCTCTCTCTCTCTCTCTCTCTCTCTCTCTCTCTCTTACACACACACACACACACACACACACACACACACACACACACACACACACACACACACACACACACTACTCAAGATCCAGCTGTGATAAAAGCTGATGTGGGTAAAGGAAAAGTTGGACAAGGTGGGGAGATTTCGAAGGAGAGAGAGAATTGAAAAAAATAGACACAAATAAGGAGGAAAAGGTAAGGAAACAAAAGAAAGTAGAGAAGTGAGAGAGAGAGTACAGTAAAGGTCTGGGGAACAGATGAGAAAAGTGAAAATGAAAATATAAGAAGTATAAAAGTTTAGAAACAGTATGAGAATGGAATGGCTGGATGCGAAAGGAGAGGATAACCGAGAATAAGGTTGAGAAATAAAATAGAGTTGAGGAAGAGTATAGTGACATGGTAAGATTCCCCCGTACTGAGTAAAGACAGAAATGGCTGGGGATCCTTTTGTCGAGGCCACATCTCACAAAATGCGGTGTTGGAAAATAGGTGAAGAAAGAAACGAAGCAAGGAAAATGTAATATCAAAACTGGAAGACGAAAGGAAGGTAGGAAGGAAAACACGAAACAAGAAATGAAGATGGACGTTTGCCTCTGATATGGTAACATAAATACTGTACTGCAGCTAAACCCAGACGAATTTTTAACGAAACAGGAAATAAATTTGAGAGTTTGCTTCTTGTATGGTGACGTAAATATTGTGCTGCAAGTAAACCCACACGAATATTATTTACTCCGAGTGTGTCATGGGAGCCTGTGAAAGGTAATACTGGCACCACTAACCCTCTCCTGGTCCAGACAGTTTTATACCATTTTTACTTTAACTTGGCCTAAAACTGACAACTCTCCACCTTGAACGCTGAGTCGGGGCAATAGATTAATACTAAAAGATGATGCTAGTCACGAAAAAGTGCTAAGAAAAGGATACAGAGTCGCAGCATTGTCTTTTCCTGTCACTGAGATATGTGGAGTAAACAACAAAAGGACGAAAATCTGGGCCAGGTTAGAGTAAAACGAGTATAGCATTCTGTTCCAGGTAAGCCAGGTGATCTTCTGCAGCCGAGAGAGAGTCAGAGTAGCCTGGAGATGTTAAAGATGATGGCTTAAAATGAGGTAGGGCATGAAGGACGAAATGAAAAATTCTTGAGAGGCAGAGAAAATGAAGACAATGGGTCAGGCCTATAATGGAAAGAGGAAAAATGGGGAAGGGGAAGACGCAAAAAGAGGGGGGAACTGTGGAGAATGAATGAAGAAATATGTGTGGGGTGTGTGTGTGTGTGAGAGAGAGAGAGAGAGAGAGAGAGAGAGAGAGAGAGAGAGAGAGAGAGATTTGTCATTAAAGGAAGTTATTCTAATAAAGGGTTGCTGGTCGTACTGACTTATATGGACGGCAAACACATGCCGAATACAATGAAAAGTTTCGTCAGATGCCGTGTGAATGACGTGCACCTTTACTCCACAAGACGCTCCGTTTTCTTGTACTGTCTGTGGCAGGCAAGTATCACACTGTCTGAAGGAGGCTGTCTTTGTTACGTAGCTACAAAGTGTCTTCATACACAAATACCAGACAGTATCAGTAAATCATCACACACACTGTAGCTGCTCCTGTGGTGTTGCGACCACCCCTGTTGTGCGCGTACGGCTAAATATCAGTTATTTGGCGACTATTAAAGAGATTAATATTATATATATATAGATAGATAGATATAAATATAGATGGGATATATATATATATATATATATATATATATATATATATATATATATATATATATATATATATATCCCATTGGATCCCAGGGGTACTGGGCGAGGTATGGCGCTGGGTGGGTACTAAGAGTATCGCCTTCCGCCTGTTGGCTCATAGTCGCGAAGCTCATAGGTCCCTACCCGGGGGTTCCCTACTTTATAAAGACTTGAAAAATCCCAGTTCTGTCCAATACTTGGGCTCCAATGGAACATTATATATATATATATAGATAGATAGATATAAATATAGATGGGATATATATATATATATATATATATATATCATCATCAGCCGTTTGAGTATCCACTGCAGGACCGGCCTATCTCGACCGAAGTCGGGACGATACAGCCAGTGTATCTCTACCAAGTGGCTTAGGCTGTCTGGTAGAGATTGTATGTAGGGCGAGAAGTGCTTGTAAGTGTAATTGTAGTGTTGGAGTGGCCTTGGACGTGTGTGTAGTCTGTGAACCAAGGGTAATCAGCCCGCGCAAGCCGACTGGGTGCAAGCATACTTTTACAGTAAGCGACACTGGTTCAACCACAGCATCCCTTGTGTCCGCCAATGCAGTACGTGGCCCGGTGAACACTCCCAAAGTTTATTACCCTGGCGGGGCGCGAACCCTGGCCTACCCGTGTACGAAACGCACAGGCTCATATATATATATATATATATATATATATATATATATATATATATATATATATATATATATATATATTTAGTTATTTGCTTATTTCTTCCACAGACGACAGAATAACAGCATATGTATGTAGAGTAACTCGTTTCCTGACAACTACGTAACAGAATGAAATCACTCAGAGAATTTTGTGTACACTATGTGCTGTATACAACTGGGAGAAAGAATCTGAGCGTATGAGTTGGCATTACCTTGCTGTCAGCCGCCAGTCGCCAGTGAAGACCGTACTTTAATTGGTTTTTGAAATTTCGTAGCGACTTTTTCTTACTGATTTATTATACACATTAAACACTGATATTCTATTTCATGTCAGTTATGTTTCGAACGTCAACATAGTTGGCCTCAGTGACATACAACATGATAAAAAGGAGTTATATGCAAAATGAACATCTGAGGAAGAGGCGTTACAAGACATCCGAAGCCAACAAGAAATACGGCCCCAACAGCGAGCTTCTCTGGCAGAGGTGGTGGTCCAGGAGTAGAGGTCAGGATTGCTGGTTATATACTAGTAATTACAGGGTCAGTCATGGGTATGGCAGGAAATACTTTCAGGAACTGGTATATATATTACGAGTAAAACAGTCTTCAGCACTTTCTCTGAAAACCAACCGTGTTATACACCCTCCCCCCCCCCTCGGCCAGTGTATTCGCGTCAGTCTTGGATGGAACAGCCCAAAACTATCCGGTATTAAAGCATAAGTGGTAATATGTGAACGTGTGTGACGAAATCTGTTGGTGTGTGGGAAGCTGAGTCTCAAGGAACAGACTGCTGACTGAGAACCGAACACTTAAAAAAAAATAAAAATAAATAAAAAAGGTCAGAAAGTTAACATAGGGCTGCAAATCCTTTCCACGTCCCTCCTTGTAGATCACATCATAAAATGAAAACAAGTGTCTTAATTTCCCACACAGTCGTACCAAGACTGTAATATATATATATATATATATATATATATATATATATATATATATATATATATACTCCATCCTTGTTTCCTTCCATCTTCTGTCTTTTTTTCCTTCATTCTTTTCTCTTCCTTCTGCCTAAGGGTGACTTTACACTCCCTCTTCTGTCTTTCATTCCTTCTTTCTTTCCTCTCCCTTCTGCCCGTGGGTGACTCTACACTGAGTGACAAGGCAAATGGTTTCCTGTACACCAGGAAACCATTTACTACGCTGGGTGGTAACCATATAACCAAATTTTGGCGCCTGGTGGTTTAGTGGGTAATTATTGTGCTCCAGTCTGATTGAACCGGTGAAGGTTTATATCCAAGGGGTGACTGGGGTTTATTGCTCATGTAATGCCACTCAGGGATAAATGAGGCTGGTCACTCTCATCTTAAATGTCAGGACCAACTGCCTAGCCCCGGGCTTCTACGCTCCACATGGGGCAACGTAGGATTGGATGATGGATGGATATATATATATATATATATATATATATATATATATATATATATATATATATATATATATATATATATATATATATATATATGTGTGTGTGTGTGTGTGTGTGTGTGTGTGTGTGAGAGAGAGAGAGAGAGAGAGAGAGAGAGAAAGGCTGTACTGTACATCTGCACTCCAATGTCTATTACTTCAAAGATGCTAGGAACAGATGATTTTAGTCAGCAGAAAATGGTGGTAGCTGTGGTGATGGTGGTGTTAGTTGTGGTGATGGTGGTGGTACATGTGGTGGTGGTGGTAGTTGTGATGGTGGTGGTGGTGGTGGTGGTGGTAGTTGTGATGGTGGTGGTGGCGGTGGTAGTTGTGGTGGTTGGTGGTGGTGGTGGTGGTAGCTGTGGTGGTTGGTGGTGGTGGTGGTGGTAGCTGTGGTGGTGGTGGTTGTGGTGGTGATGGTGGTAACTAGCTGTTTGGAAATGGCTCTCATCTGGGTAAGTGTTTTGAGACCTGATAGAGTCACAAAGCAATTGTTCCAAAGCGAAGCAAGACTCAGAAACGGCTCTTGTAAATATCTAAAACACAGTCCTTAAATATAAAACTATATACTCCGTCTATCTATCTATCTATTGGCATAAGCCTTAATCCCGTAAGGGGTGGCCACAAACAAAGAACCTACATGTCGTCCTGTCCACCGCCATTTCACTGCACTGTTCCCAGCTCACACCCCCCTTCACTCATACTTCTCCACTCCATCCGTCCACCTCATCCTTGGCTTCCTCCTCCCGCCTCCCCCCTCCATCTCATTCACACTTTCCTCGACAGTCGTGAAGTCGCATATCTATATCTATATCTATCTATCTATCTATCTATCTATCTATATATATATATATATATATATATATATATATATATATATATATATATATATATATATATATACAGTGTACAGTATGTGTGTGTGTGTGTTTTCCTCCCCTGCCTCTTCCCTCCTAGCAGAGTGTGTGTGAGATGGAAAGGTTGAGAAGGGGGAGAAGTTAGGAACGGTGAGGCATGGTGAATGTGATAAGGAAGGGGGAAGGGAGACAGAAGGGGTGGAAAGAGAGAGAGAGAGAGAGAGAGAGAGAGAGAGAGAGAGAGAGAGAGAGAGAGAGAGAGAAGCAAAATCAGAAATAAAGTAAAAAAAAAAAAAAAGAACTGCAACCACATGAAAATGCGAATCATAGAAAACAAAATAATTTATTTTAAAAGTTAAAAAACAAGATAAAATTAAGAAAAAAAATAAAACACATGGAAGATGAAGATAGAAGGGAAAAGACAATGAAAGGAAAAGGAAGACAGAAAAGAACGAATCCGATCTAAAAGGCTTCTCTAAAGTACCACATGTGGGAGTTCAGAGAATTTTATGTCTATATGTATATCTATATCTATGCCTATCTATTTCTCTATCTCTGTCTATCTATAATCGTGTTTGGCTGTTAAAATTTGCGGGACTACCTAACTAATAGCCTTTCCATCAGAAAATCTTTACAAAGAACATTATCATTGTTTTCATTGTTTCCATACGGTTACTGACCCTACATTGACTTATTCTGGAAAATCGAAAAAATAATTTTTGCATATTTTCACGTAATCGTGGTTTCCGATAATTTTAACCGTTGCGTCCCAGGCGATCACCAAGATTTTTGTTTGGTATTTTTCTAATATCCCCTGGACTTGCCCCGACATAATGTAAATGAATTAGGTCGATATCTATTACCGTTCCCGTGAAAGAAACGAAAAAGTGCGCAGCATGCTCTCCAGTACAAGTTCCTCTAACTGTCAGCACCAAACTACATGAACATTACACACTACACTTCCTATTGAAAATATTACTAATAATGGCGTCCTATCACCAAGCCTCTGATTCCCCAAAGGAGGGGGTGGGGACCATCAAATCCCCCACCATCCGCCCCTCTCCCTGTGATGACCAAGTGAGCTGCCTGGAACCACAGTCTGACTCACTTCTTCATTTCTGCAACATTTACTTCCTTTCCTCTAACTTCCTGTTGAGTAACACCACTCCTCCTCTAAACTTAACCTTCTCTTCCTAACAGAGACTCAACTGTCTGAGATGACTGGTAGCAAACCCTTCTCTGTATCCTCCTACTTTCTCTACACTCATTTCAAAGCCAAAGGTGGCTGTCATGTATATGCAGGCAACAACATATCTTGCTCTCGTGTTCCTGATATTGAATCTTCTGAATTCTCTACTCTCTGACTGCGGATTTCCTGTCGTTCTGTGATAAATATGTCTGTGCCGTTTACTTATTCCCTAGTTCTACTGATTATGAAAAATTCTTCGACTGTCTTACTTCTGAGATAGAACACATCCTGTCAGTTCCTCGTTTCTCTGAACTCTCCACATTTGGCCATGTAGATAGGATGGAGAGTGACAGACTGACGAGGGGAGTGTATGTGAGTGAGGTGGAGAGGGGGGAGAGGGAGAAGGAGGCCTATGATGAGATGGAGGGATGGAGTGGAGAGGTATGTGGGAGAGGGGTGTGTGAGCTGGAAGCAGGGCAGTGAAATGGCGGGAGACAGGGCGACATGGAGGCGATTGTCTGTAGCCACCCATTACGGGATTAAGGCATCTGGCAATAGCTAGATAGATAGATAGACTCTGCTGTGCAGTTTTGGTTTCATAATATATAAATGAGATAAATTCGTTAGAAAATGACTGTACGAGAAAGAAAGAAATGATACATGATGTTCGGAACCTTCCATATGAAGACAGACAGAAAGGACTATTTTGAATCTTACTAGAAAGACGTAGAATATGGGAAGATGTAACTGAGGTGCTTAAGTGGATGCAGGTAATAAATGAGAAAGATGCAAGGTACTTTAAGTCAGCATATAGGATAGAACTCGAACTAATATTATCAGATTAGATAAATTCTGCTTTAGTATGGACATAGGAAGAAACTGATTTAGCAGTGGAGCAGTGGACGAATGGATTAAGCTGCCTAGTGATATAGTTGCTGCCCCCTCCATCGACAATTTCATTTTTTCCTTTCCACGTTTCGCTGTGATAGTCTCTTTATTTTCCTCCTGAACTTTCCTGTAATATTTCCCTGCAAGCTTTTCTATGCTACGAGGTGTTTCTTCGCACATTTTCCTGAAGGTTTCGGCTGGACGGTTTGGTGGGCGAGGGAGAACTTCATTGCCGTATTTGTCTTATTCTAGTAGTTTAGTTCCACTCTTGTAGGCGTTGCCTAGCAATGATCAACTGGCTGGCTTACTGCAGCTGCAGCTATCCATTCTGCCTATATATATATATATATATATATATATATATATATATATATATATATAAACGAGAGAGAGAGAGAGAGAGAGAGAGAGAGAGAGAGAGAGAGAGAGAGAGAGAGAGAGACTCATGGATATTCTTGCATTTTGTTTTTATGTATTTTACAACTTACATGCACTTACGAACACATGCCTCATACATATACATAAAAACACAGTACATATACAAATACATATACACATACGCATACACGTACACATACAAATACAGTCGCACACATATCGATACATTCATGCATTTTAATATACACATACTCACAGAAACACATAGACACATGCAAACCTAAAGATACAGAACATACATTCATACATTCATACCTACCACACACACACACACACACACACACACACACACACACACACACACACACACTCATAAATACATCCATATAAACACACACACAAGAAATCACACACACATAAACACACACACACACACACACACACACACACACACACACACACACACACTCATAAATACATCCATATAAACACACACACAAGAAATCACACGCACATAAACACAAACACACACACACACACACACACACACACACACACACACACATAAATACATCCATATAAACACACACACAAGAAATCACACACACACACACACACACACACACACACACACACACACACACACACAAAAAAACATCCATATAAACACACACACAAGAAATCACACACACATAAACACAAACACACACACACACACACACACACACACACACACACACACACACACACACACACACACACGCGCACACACACACACACTCATAAATACATCCATTTAAACACACATAAGATATCACACACACACACACACACACACACACACACTCATAAATACATCCATATAAACACACACATAAGAAATCACACACACATACACACACAAACACACACACACACAAAACACACACACACACACACACACACACACACACACACACACACACACACACACACAACCAAATTGTTATGCATTCATGGACGAACAGTAGTAAATTACCTTTCCAGCCTGAATATATTTACATTTTACAAGTGACATTCCCAGGTGACTGTATTCAGTCTTAGAGAGGCATTTCGAATTTGAATGGTTGGCCTTTTCTTACCCCCTGCATTACGAGAGGCACGTCCTAAGATGAATAAAATCGAATAAACATAAATAGGACATTGTTGGTACTGAAGCCTGCATTAGCACCATACAGTTGCCACAAATTGTTCCCTGTTCCAGCCTATAATTGATCCCGAGTCCTCTTACTCCACAGCACTTTGCTCCATCCACTCGACCATCACCACCTACGTGCGTGTATTTTACATGTTCGTCTGTATTTGTGTCTGTTGATGATGGCATTATGCCTCAGAAAATTTCTTCCTCTGCATGTACGCTTTAGCCGCAACACTTATTACTTCTCCCAAAAGTCACTCCCTCTTTAGCTCATCCTGCCGCTTTTTTTTTTTTTTTTTTTTTTTTTTTTTTTTTGTTCCTTCACCTCATTAAGCCTCACAAGTTATAAGGCATTTTCTTTCCACAGTGGGTTACATTCTAAAGTTGGGTATTTCTCTTGTTATCGGCCGCCTGTAAAAGGCGGAGCGATAATATTTTTGCCTGCCTCTGTGTGTGTGTGTGTGTGTGTGTGTGTGTGTGTTCCCATTATATTCATGAACGGCTTGAGCTATCAACATGAAACCTTCAGGGTATCAAGATATGGCCAAAAAAAAAATGGGCTTTCGAGGTCAAGGTCAAGGCCACCAAACTGACTGCCAAAGGTCAATAAGTTTTCATTGCCCGCATTAAACACCATTGTATTTCATGAACGGCTTGAGTTATCAACATAAAACCTTTAGGGTATCAAGATATGGCCTAATTCTTGGACTTGGCCAACAACATGTTCTGGTAGGCGTTTAGCATTCGATTACCGAATGATTTTCTTTCCTTGATTAGCCTTTTCTAATTGCTAATTCTGATTCTGAGCTCTGTACTTCACTCCTGTGTCTATATATAATTGATTTTGTTGACATATAATATCACTTACGTGGTTTTACAATACTTACTGCGCTTATAAATCAATGCATCATTCTTCTCTCTCTCTCTCTCTCTCTCTCTCTCTCTCTGTATATATATATATATATATATATATATATATATATATATATATATATAACGTAGGAGTAATGAACACATTCTTTCACATAAGAACAGGAGGAAAATGGACTTGGAGAAGTTCAGTTCGAGAAAGAAAGAATAAAACGACTTCATTGTAGCAGATAAGACTAACACGATCACAAATGTCGCAGTTAAGAAAGTAAATATTGGAAGTGACCATAAAATGGTGGGTTGCACAGCCAGATTCAATTTCAAAAGTGAAAGAAAGAAGCGAATAAAAATAAAATGATATGAACAATAAAAGTAAGCGAAAACAAATCGGCCTTTCAGTTAGAAATCACGAACAGTTTTCAGCCTCTGCACTGAATGTGACACTGATAATCTGAATGACAGACCAACAAAAGTGCAAAGAGAATCAGCGGATGTAATCGGGAAAGCTAATACAACCAAAGCCAATAAGTATGCATAAATGACCCTCGAGCTCTTGAAGAGAAGAAAGACGACAATAAAAACAAAGAAAGATGAAACAGAAAGAGCGGACTTAAATAAGCTTGTCAACAAGAGACAGAGAGAAGAAAAAAGAAAGGGAAACATGGATCAGATGAAAGAAACCATACTCTGAAACAGGTCCGAAGTAAAATGGCGCTAGGAAACCAGCAAATTATATTACTGAAAGACAAAAGCGGTGAAGGCATTGATCGCAGAGTTTGGACAGTGAAGAGAGTTGATGAATAATACCCAGAACTGTGTGCATCAAAGACAATAGTACCAGCAGGTAACCTGTCAGTTGGTACAAGTGAAATACCTGAGGTAAAACCAGACCAAGTAAACATTTCCCTGAAAAGGATAAAGAGGGAAGGCCCGAGGGGAAGATGGAATAACAGCAGATTTACTGTTGGATGCAGGAGTAAAAGTACTTAACAGGCTGTCTCACTGATTTACTCAGTGTATAAAGAAAAAGAAAATTCTCAAAACATGGTGCAATGCAGCATTATTATTATTTTTTTATTTTGCCTTACAAGAAAGGCGATTCAAAAGATCTAAGCAACTATCTACCCATTAGCTTGTTGCCAGTTATTTACAAACTCTTCAGTAAAGTCCTTGTGAACAGAATAACAAATCTGGAAGAAAAACAGCCTCGTGAGCAGGCAGGATTCTGAAACGGGTATTCGGCTACTTATCATCTGCACACAGTACACCAGAAAATTAAGAAATCTATCTGTCTATCTATCTATCTTTATATCTATCTATCTATCTATTGCAAGACGTCTCAATCCTGTAAGGGGCGGCCAGAAACAAAGCGCTTCCATGTCGCCGTGTCCAATGTCACTTCATTGCCTTCCTCCCAACTCACATCCCTCTCTCTCATATATCATTCCACTCCATCCATCCATCTCATCCCTGGCCTCCCCATTCTTTTTGCCTCCTCCACCTCACTCTCATACACTTTCCTCGTTAGTCTCTCACTCTCCATCCTCTCCACATGGCCAAACCACCTCAGTGTATTTCTACTAAAACTTCCTATCACATCCACACCACAGCACTCCTTCACTTCCTTATTTGTCAGTCTGTCTCTCCATTCGACTCCACATGCTCCTTTCAAATAACTCATTTCCACTGCTCCCACTCTTGACTTGTGTCCTTCCAACAACGTCCGAACTTCACTTCCATACGTTAGAGTAGGTATCACAATACTGTCATACAGTGACTTTTTTGCTTCAATGCTCACTTATCACTGCTTTCAAAGAACGAGCAACCTTTCTGCCCTGTTGTACTCTTTCAAGCACTTCACCCTCTAAACTTCTATCCTTATTCATCACACTACCCAAGTGCTTAAACGCACTCACATGTTCCACTTCCTTCTCATCCAGCCTCACTGTACATCAAGTGACTTCATTGATCTCAAAGATTATAACTTTACTCTTCCGTACATTCACCTTTAGATTCCGTTTCTTACACACGCTCCCAAATTCATTCACCAAGCCTTGCAGTTCCTCTTCGTCTTCACTTATCATCTGCAAACAACAGTACAGCAGTTTCCAGACACTGCCCCCTCTCATTAAGGTCGCGCCAACATCCACTGCCCTACCTTGTATATCGTTAATTTCCCCATCTATATACAAATTGAACAACCACGGAGACATGACACATCCCTGTTTCAGTCCAACATTCAGATAGAGAAATGCAGTCAGTTCACTATCCAAATGCACTGCAGCCTTAGGACCCTCGTGCATACTCTTCACGGCATTCAGCAACTTCCAATTTACTCCATATATCCTTAGCACTTTCCACATTCCTTGCCTATCCACCCTGTCATATGCTTTCTCCAAATCCATCAAGGCAGCGTACAACTTCTTTTCCTTTTCTAGAAACTTTTCCACTAATGATCTAAGAATGAATATCTGATCTACACAACCTCTTCCCTTCTTAAAACCTCCCTGTTCTTCACCAAGTAATTCCTCTGTTATTTCCATTAATTGGACAATAAGTACCCTACCATATAATTTTCCTATTACACCAAGAAGACAAATGCCTCTATGATTACCACAGGCTTTTTTTTTTCCCCTTTTCCATTGTGCAGGGGAATAGTTATACCTGATTTCCAATACTGCGGGTCTCTACCTTCCACTCAGGCCAATCTGCACATTTTCAAATATCCATTCCATTACTATCTCTCCCCCATGCGTCAGCATTTCACCACACACTCCGTCAATTCCTGGGGCTTTCCCCATTTTGACTTTCCTCATTGCCTTCACTACTTCCATCCTACTGGTTCCTTCCTTTCTTCATACCTCCTTCTTCCTTCCAGCCATTCCACAGCCACTTATTCTCGCATTACTTTCATTCTCTATGTTCAACAATTCTTTAAAGTGTTCTCTTCATCTGCTCACTTTTTCTCCCTTCTCCACTTGTCATCTACCATTTTTATCTTTCACTCCCCAACTAACTTCTTTAACCTCCTGTCTAACTCTCTTTACATCTTTCCAGAACATTTTCTTACATTCGCTCCACTTTACACTCAAATTCCTTCCAAATTCCTCATCCACACTCTTCTTATTGTCTCTTAATCTACTTTTCACTTCTCTCTTCCTTTCTACATATAACTCTTCCTTCTGTATCTCAACTTCTCCACGCCCCTGTTTCTCATCCACTCACTATATGCTTTCTTCTTTTGCACCACAGCCTTTCTCACCTCTTCATTCCACCATGCTGTTCCATGCACTCCTTTTCTTCTTCTTCACTCCATTCACCACCTCACATGCTGCATAGATTTCTTCCGTGAATATCTTGCACACACCGTCCACATCCCCCGTCTGCTCCAAATCATATTTACTCAGTCGCTCCTCCACTTCTGTTTTATATTCTGCCTTTTTTTCCATCCCCTTGCAACCTTTCTACCTTCCTTGTATGTACTACTTCCTCCTGTCCTTCCCCTCTCCTCGTCTTCCATTTCATTTGGACCTTGATTTTCACCACCACCAAGTGATGGTCAGAAAGTCAACTCCTCCAACCTCTGTATGCTCTTGCATCCATTACACACCTTCTCATTCTGTCATCCACACACACATAATAATCACTGCCTTCCGTTCATTCAGGTCACTACCTTCCCTTCTCATCACTCGGCACGTATACCTGTGGATCATTTTGTGTCTGAAGAGGGTACTGGCTATCACCAACCTCCTCCCTGCACAAATGTTCACTAGAGCACTGCCATTCTCATCCACTTCTGCAGGCACACCCCACTCACCGACTACTCCATCCACCTTCACATTTCCTAGTTTTCCCTTCATATCTTCTAATCAAAAACACTCTCTCATTCCCTTCAAACTTTTCAATGCACACTTACACACTTGTCCAGAACTCTTATTTCACTCTACTTGCACGATCTTGTGTTGGCGCATACACACACACAATCACGCACTTTCAATCTTACCCACACAATCCTTGGGCCGACGGATCCATACTATCTTATATTCTCCTTCCATCTCTTGCACACAACAATACAAAGTCCTTCTCTTCCGTCTCATTCTCATCTACTCCTGCACATATATCCCGTCCATACTCCCATTCTCTGTCTCACTTCTCCATTTTGTCTCAGCTATTCCACAGGCATCCACTTCTGCATCCTCAAGCACTTGGACAATCTCTCTTTCGCCTCATTATTCGCAGGCTACAGAATATAATAAGCCACTGTGCTTTGGTTTTGTTTATGAACAGGCTTTCGACTCAGTGGAGCGCATAGCAGTTATAAATTCATGGTGGGAACAAGGAGTGAACGAGAACGTTGTAAAACTGCTATAAGACATATATAAAGAGGGAACTGCTATAGTCAAATTACATAAAGACTTGGAAAAAATTAAGAATGACAAGGGCGTGCGCCAGGAAGACAATTTCACTAAAATTATTTACAGCATCCCTAGAAAGTATTTTCAGGAAGGTACACTGGAAAAACAAAGGAGTAAACATAGATGAAGAAAACCTAAACCATTTAACTTTTACAGATGACATTATCCTAATCTCAGAAATAGCAGAGACATTCCAAGAATTGTTAAATGACCTGAACAGAGAAGGTCTCCAAGTAGGGCTAAAAATGAACCTGAGTAAAACTAATGTTTAACCCAAATACAGCAAAGAGCGTCATCAGAATAGGGTAAGAAATTATTGATGTCGAGAAGTACAATTACTTAGGGGAAATACCAACACTAACAAAAGACCATGAGAGCGAAATAAGAAGACGCATTACAATTGGATGGAAAGCTTTCGGTAAACACAAATACATCATGAAAAGTAGCTTGTCAGTATGTATGAAATGAAAAGTATATAACGAATGTATGATCCCAGCTATGACGTACGATTGCTGGACCTGGAAACTGACAAAATCGATGAAAAATCAACTAATCCTTTGTCAAAGAGTAATAGAAGAGTTAATGTTGGGAATATCTCTAAAAGGCAGGAAGACGGCAACTTAGGTGAGAGCAGACTAAAGTCAGAGACATTATAGAAGTTATAAAAGAACAGATATGATAGTGAGGAGGTCGTGTAGCATGAATAAGAGATAACCGATGAAGGAAGAGGCTGACTGACTGGACATAAGAGATAGTAAGTGTAGTAGGAAAAGGCCAGACAAGAAGTGGAGAGATGCGAGAGAAGTCTGTAGGAAAAATGTGGCAGAGATTGGGTCAGTCAAGGAATTCGTGGAAAAGGTTGAAGGAGGCCTTTGTTCAGCAATGGACTTGCAATGGCTGATGATATATATATATATATATATATATATATATATATATATATATATCTTTATATCTATATCGTTATCTATATCTATCTATCTATCTATCTATCTATCTATATATATATATATATATCTTTATATCTATATCGTTATCTATATCTATCTATCTATCTATCTATCTATCTATCTATATCTATATCTATCTATCTATCTATAATATATATATATATATATATATATATATATATATATATATATATATATATATACATAGTAGGCTGGGAAGGGTAACAAGAAGCATCTAGGCTGCACTTTATTTTTGCTAGCTACATTTTGCCAATTCTTTGAGCATCATCAAGCTAAAAAATACATATATTATTGAACTCAAAACACACAAGTAAAATTACAGTCATGAACATATTCCTCAAAACCTGGAATGTTAATCTTTACAGAACAAGATTAGTAGGCTACTTCTTCAGAACTAGATTAAGTCACACGAGAAATCTACATATAAAGTTACACTGTTATATAGTCTGAACGAACCTGGCTGCGTGTGTATCTCATGACGGTTGCTTGAAGAATGACACGGGCGTTACTCTCAGCAGTGTACAACGAATTCAATTAGAAAATCCTTTTGACATACATCTCTCCTATCTCAATAATAGCAGACTTCTTTAGTTTCCCTTTAGTGCCCACGTTTGTTTACACTGTCCACGGCGTCACAAATGGAGGCCACCAATAAGTACCAGTATTTTAGCCACGTGTGCAGGCACTAGGTTAGGACCGGGTTTGTATAGGCACTAGGTTAGGACCGGGAGGTGACCGGAACTTCTCAATGACATTATATTAGGCTTATAATGTAAAGAATTTATCTAATCTCTCTACAGACTACTGAGACAACACATACCTCATCTAACAATTGCTTATAATGTCAGATTGCAAACTGACCCTAATTTCTATCTGCATTGCTTACAAAACTAGTATTTAGATCCTGTGAAGCTTCTGCGTTGCTCCAGGAAATGCCGGCACTTCATTGTGTAAGCTGGGGACAGGCCAAGTTTACTTGTTAGGGGGATTGTGTGGTGGCTGTTGTGAAGGACAGAGAGAGAGAGAGAGAGAGAGAGAGAGAGAGAGAGAGAGAGAGAGAATTCTGCATGTAATTGTGTGTGTGTGTGTGTGTGTGTGTGTGTGTGTGTGTATCTTGACAGCGATATAAAAGAGTTACACTAATACTGAACACATGAATAAATAAGAGAGAAATTTAATATTATTAGTAAATTCCCCCAAACAATGGGAAACGGAATGAATTACTTCTGGGAAACAATAAATACAATAAATTAACGGCAAGGGAGACTGACTAGGAGAGTCCATGAGACGGAGAAAGCTGGGAGAAAGGGTAGACAGAGGGATGGTGCTGTGTCGTGCGAGAAGGGGGGGGGGGGTTGATGTGTAGGGACAAAATAATGGAGGTCCTTTAGTTGCAATCAGTACTTGCTGGACATAGAGAATTATATGAAAAGGTAACATACATTCATACATGGATACATACATATATACAAACATATATGCATATACGCACTAAATGCTCTCAACTCTCCATCTCTGATTCTTCCCATTCCATCTGAAACCTTGCCATAAACCTTTCTAACAACTTTACTTCATCATCCTTCCCTCCTCTTTTCCGTTCAGATGACTCTGTAGCTGTTTCTTCTACTGATAAAGCAGAACTCTTCGCTCAGACCTTCTCCTTCAATTCCACCTCAAATGATTCCTGTGTTGTTCCTCCATCACTTTCCCCCTCTGACTACCTTATGACTGACATTAAAATTTCTTCGATTAATATGTTTTCTGCCAACACTGGCCTCAATACTGACAAGGCATTTGGACCTGATGGGGTCCCTCCTATTGTCTTCAAGAATTGTGCTTCTGTGTTTACACCCTGCCTTGGTAAACTTTTTCACCTGTTTGTCAAATTGTTCCTCCCCTTCATGCTGGAAGTTAGTTCTCATTCAGCTTGTCCCAAAGACGGGTGACCATTCCCAGCCCTCTAACTATCGTCCAGTTGCTTTAACATATTGTATGTCTGAAAGTTTTTGAATTTGTTAAAAGAAAATAATGTTACAGCTCTTTACCTATCATAACCTTTCCGATCGTCAGTATCGGTTCTGCCACGAACTCTCCACTAGCTACTGTATCTTCTCACCTTCCTTTCAGACTCATGGTTATCATCCTTTCGGGACTTTGGCGAAAGCTTTGCCATTGCACTTAACATCTCAAAGACTTTGGGTCGAAACAGCCCACCTACAGCTTCTATCCTTCTATCTGTGCCAACATCACTAGCGTCCTTTCTGGTCATTCCATAGCTGTTGTTGTTCACGGCTACCTTTCTTCTCCCACGGCTATCAATAGTGGTGTTTCCCAGGCCTCAGTCCTATCTCCAACTCTCTTCCTTCTATTCATCGGTGACTTTCTAAGATGTGCATCTAACCCTATTCACTCAAACGCTGATGACTCACCCTTCACCTTTCCATTCGTTTCCCACAGCGTCCATCTCAGAAGTTACTGTAACAAACAAGGGATGAGGCTATGGCACACGTAATGCCTGACTTGGCTCATACTTCTGATTGGGGAGTACGTACCAAAATGCTGATGAAGTTCAGCTATAGTCACACGGACAATTAGACCTTCACTATCTTATTCAAAGCTATTTACAATGTCCCGCTAACCTTCGTCGGTGTCGTGAAATCAGGTCGCAAAAAAATATCGTTCTGTTCTTCCCCTCTTTCATCAGTCATAGTACCAAACAAAAAGGTGTGCATGAAAGTGTTATTCACCAAAACCTTCCTGAAGAACCGCTGATGTTTCTTTTCATGCGTAGAGCAGCGGTGGGTGAACAGCGTAAGAAAATTCTGTAGCACTGAAGACTCCTTAGAATATGTAAAACTCCGAGGGTTCCTGTTGTCCCATTTCAAGCGAGAATTTTGCTTACTCTATCAGTACTCGGTATAGCTAACGTGGATTTGTTAGTTTGCTTCAATAACAAGGTCAAACAGAAAACATTATTATCGTCTAAAATGGGTGTTAAAATGTAAGGAGGGAAAAGGTGCAGAAACAAGACATGAAAAAAAGCACAGAAACAAGACGGCATTTTGAAAGGGAGTTGGTTTAGTGTTCTCTACCCATTACTACATTCCACCAGCTACCGACGTTTTGCGGGTACAGTATGGAATGTAGTAATGGGTACAAAACTCATAATTTCCTTCCATCCCAAGTGCTCTTTTGTTTTTGTGTGTGTGTTTTTTTTCGTCTCTTGTTTCGCATTTTTTCCATCCCTGCAGCTTAACAACCATTTTACAATAAACTTTTCTGGTTCCTCGTCAGTTTACTAATATTGAGAAGATGCTCAATATTCTTTATAAAAAAAAAATAATAATCTTCAGTATTCTCGGGTTACACATTTCCTTACGTCGCTCATATCTAGAATGTTATGATCACTTATGTTTTGATTTTTTAATACTTGCTACAAAGAAGGTGCCTAATAAGTTGAGAGCAGTTTTACACACACACACACACACACACACACACACACACACACACACACACAGTAGTGAACAACCTTTATATAATTAATATAATTAATATAATTAATGGTGGGTTACTGAAGCTTTCAAATAATTTTATTTAGTTTAGGGGAGCCTCTACTAGTGAGGTGGACAATGACGGCTGTATTTAACTCCTGTAGCTCAAAAAGTTATAAACGCAGAACCAAAGCAGTTAGTATTTCCTGGATATCACACATTTCGCTTCGAATATCCTGTTTTGTATATTATTCATGTTAACTTCAGTCGATTTTACTATACTCGATATATCCTCCTCCTCCTCATCATCATCATCTAGACCTCCATTCTCACGCCAGGGTAGGGTGAGGTACAGTCCACAGAGCCAAATAAAAGTAACAGAATGAGATACTAACCAAAAAGTGTATAACTGAATGAGCCACACTCCCATTCATTCACCATTCAAAAGCCCGGAATCCTGGCTCCAACTCAAAGGTAATAGAAAAGAAGTACCGGTAGCTTCACACTCACTTCTCTGACAGAGTCGATCCGACGACTGTGAAGTTAAAAAGGGAGTGCAAAACTCTAATCATACACTCCTCCGCACAAAATTTATCAAACTAACTCGATTACTTGTCAGTTCCTTAGCCTCGTTAGTTTCAATACTCCCCCAAAGGGGGGGGGCCATAAATGCCCCTACCTTCCGCCCCTCTCCCGGTGACGACACAACGAGCTGCCTGGAACCACTCTCTGACTCACTTCTTCTTCATTTCTGCAACATTCGCTGCCTTTCCTCTAGCTTTCCCTCCGTTCAGCACCACCTCTTCTCCTCTAAACCTCACCTTCTCTTCTTAACTGAGACTCAGCTGTCTGAGGCAACTGATAGCAAACCCTTTTCTGTATCCTCCTACTTTCTCTATACTCATTTCAAAGCCAAAGATGGCTGTTGTGTACAGTATACTGTATGTACTGAACGACTTATCTTGTTCTCATTTTCCTGAACTTGATGCTTCTGAATTCACTACTCTCTGGCTTCGGCTTTCCTATCAGTCTCTGACTAAATACCTGTATATCTGTGCTGTTTACTTATCCGCTAATTCTACTAACTATGAAAATTTTTTCGACTATCTTACTTCTACGATGGAACACATCCCATCCATTTCTCCTTTCTCTGAAATTTCCATTCTAGGAGATTTCACTGTTCACCATAACCTTCGGCTCTTTCCTCCTTTCACTGATCCACCTGGAGAAGAAGCTAACATCTTTTCTATCCTTAATGATCTAGTACAAGGTAGGTAGTGGCGACCATCATCCACTCACTCGATGTAGTGCTGCCTACTTCTTCCTTAGTCTGTATCATTCTTTTTCTGTGCCTGCCCTCCTCTCTTCCTATTTCTCCCATCTTCCCTGTCACTTCTTATTGCTTTTCTTTCCTTTACAGGTGGCTTTACATTGAGTGACAAGCCAAATGGTTTCCTGTAAGCCAAGGAACCATTTACAAAGCAGGGTGGTAACCATATAACCAAACCATATGTGCTCCCTACGTGTCATCAAGTGTGTTGGTGGAGGGTTAGTGCCAATCCCCGTAAAACAAATAACTCAAAGTCAAATGGCTACCCCTTATGGAATTATGGCATTTGGCAATAGATAGATAGATAGAATGACCTAGTGCAGCTTGTACAGCACCCTACCAGTATCCCTGACTGCCTTAGAGAGAACTCCAACATACTTGACCTCTTCCTTACAACTAATCCTTTACCTTACACTGTTAATCACTCCTCTCCGTTGAGCTCCTCCGATCACAACCTTATTCTCTTAACCTGTCCTGTCGCTCCGGTACGGCCTATGGACCCTCCAAAGGAACGTTGGTTGTGGCACTTTGGAGCAGCAGATTGGGAGGCCATCAGGCTGTACTTTTTTCATTTTCCCTGGAATGATTATTGCTTCCATGGCCGGGAGCCATCTGAGTGTGCCTTGCGCATTAAGTGAGTTATTCTCTCGGGCATGGAAGCATACACTCCCATCTCATATCTTTTGACTAATGCAATAAAGTCTTGGTTTAATCACGCTTGTTCTAATGATGTCAACAACAATGAGAGGGCCTATAAAAGGTACAGGAGCCAACCCACCCCTGAATCATATCTTTTTTTATGTTTCTGCCTGGAATTGTGCTAAGTCTGTTCTTTGCTTCGCTAAAAATAACTTCATCAGCACTAAATGCTCTCAACTCTCCAACTCGAATTCTTCCTGCTCCTTCTGGCACCTTGCCAAAAACCTTTCTATCAACTTTACCTCATCATCCTTCCCTCCTCTTTTCTACTCTGATGGCTCTGTTGCTATTTCTTTTACTGATAAAGCAGAGCTCTTCACGCAGACTTTGTCCTCCAATTCCACCTTAGACGATTCCGGTGCTGTTCCTCCATCACTTCCCCCATATGGCTTCCTCATGGCTGACATTAAAATTTCTTCAGCTGATCTCTTTTCTCCCATCACTGGCCTCAATACTAATAAGGCATATGGGCCTGATGGGGTCCCTCCTGTTGTCCACAAGAACTGTGCTTCTGTGCTTACACCCTGCCTAGGTAAACTCTCTCGCCTTTGTCTAGCAACTTGTACCTTTTCTTGCTGGACGTTTGCTCCCATTCAGCCAGTCCTAAAGAAGGGTTACCACTCCCAACCCTATAGCTATCGTCCAATTGCTTTAACATCCTGAGTTTCAAAAGTTTTCGAGTCTATTCATAACAGAAAAATATTAAAGCATCTTTCCTATCATAATCTTTCTGATCGTCAGTATGGGTTCCGTCAGGGACGCTCCACTGGCGATCTGCTCACCTGTCTTTCAGATTCCTGGTCATCCTCCTTTCGGGACTTTGGCGGAAGCTTTGCCATTGCACTTGACATATCAAAGGCTTTCGATCGAGTCTGGCATAAATCTTTAATTTCCAAACTGCCCTCGTACGGTTTCTATCCATCTGTCTGTGCCTTCATCTACAGCTTCCTTTCTGGTCGTTCTATAGCCGCTGTTGTAGACGGTCATCGTTCGTCACTAAGATCTACCAATAGTGGTGTTCCTTAGGACTCTGTCCTATCACCAACTCTCTTCCTTTTATTTATCAATGACCTTCTAAGCTGTACATCTAACCCTATCCACTCATACGCTGATGATTCCACCCTTCACCTTTCCATTCGGTTCCTGCAACGTCCATCTCACCAGTTACTTCAACAAACAAGGGATGAGGCTATGGCACACCTAATGACTAACTTGGCTCATCTTTGACTGGGGTAAAGATAATCTTTTTGTTTTCAGTGCATCAAAAACTCAGTTCTTACACCTATCAACCCAACATAATCTTCCACAGGAGTACCCACTAATGTTTAATAATATCCATCTTAATTCTGCATCGTCCTTAAACATACTTGGGGTTTCATTCGCTCGGGACTTAACTTGGAAAGATCATATTACATCTCTTGTAAAATCTGCATCCAAGAGAGTAGGTGTGCTAACCCAACTCCATTCCTTCTTTACCGCAGCACAACAACTCTTCTCCTCTTACTGGCTCCCTTCAACCTGTCTCTTCGCCGCATTGCTGCGTCTTTATTTACTTTCTATCGCTACTTCAATGGTCACTACTTCTCTGAACTGTCTGCTTGAATCCCCCCACCTCCACGACGGGTGCGTGGCACCCGTCTAGCAGCAAACTCTCATCTCTTTTCTGTCCAACTCTCTAATGCAAGAGTTAACCTTTACTCCCAGTCCTTCATTTATGCAACAGGTCAGCTGTGGAACTGTCTCACTCTGTCTGTATTTCCTACTTCCTATGATCTCCAATCTCCAGTCTTTCAAACGCAGTGTGTTCAGGTATCTCGAAATGAACGGATCTTGAATTTGGCTCTCTTTCGCATTGCTTTTGTTTTTTTCTTGGAAGGAACGATTTGCGAGCTCCTGGCCTTTGGTTCTTTCTTATATCCACCTACCACGTCTCCTCTCACCTTCAACTTCGCTCAGATGTACCCCTTTCACTACTCTATTCGCACCCGTTTTCTCCACATGCCCATGCCATCAAAGCACACTCTCATCAGCTTTCGTGTTCACAGACATTATTCTGCATCTTTCATGAATCACATTAATCGTTATCATATTCACTCTCTGTACTCCACACAGATTTCTCAACGGTCCAATCTGCACTGCTTATACTTTTCGTTTTCAAGCCACACCATAGTCTCTCACCTGTATGTTACAAAAGGCACTAAAAATCCTTTATGTCAACTTCTCACAGCCGCCAAACTCATACCTCTGTTTCATATCAAGGCCTTCGTAGCACTAACCACTTTTGTTCCCGGTGCGACTCCACTTCCCACTTCCTTTGCACATTTACCACTGTTTTCTATCAGTGCACCGATGTACTTAAAACTTCCTCACCAGTTAAGTCTATCTCCATTCATCGCATCGTCACCCTGGGAATCACCTTCTCTCTCAACAACTGTCACTTAATCTACATTTACCTACAAGACACAGTGCTCACAAACATCTACAATTCCCTGCACCAGTCTACAAAGGTTGTCCGCTGTTTGCAGCTAGCACTGCATCGTATACATCACACAGATCTGAAATACTCCATCCTTCATCATTCATTACCAACGCCATCCCTCCCTCCATTACTCATACTTTTACCTCTCATAACATCATCCACATATACACCGAACAACCACGTGGACATCACGCAACAATGTCTCACGCTAACACTGATCCTAAGTCATTCACTCTGATGACCACATAACCTTACGCATGTTTCACTACCTTTCCCAAGGATCTTGACAGCATACCAGCTTACGATCTATACCATACATCAGCTAAACTCTTCACAGCACTTCTCTGCTTACCATGTTGTATGCTTTTTCCATCTTCATCTATACCATACATTAGCAAAACCCTTCACAACACCTCTCTGTTTACCTTGTTGTACGCTTTTTCTATCTTCATAAATGCCATGAACACCTAACACTCGTCAACTGCATCCTTAACTATCGGTCTCATTGCAAATACATAAGCCACACATCATCTACCACTCTTAAAGCCACTCTGTTCGTCACTCACCAAATAATCTGATATATCCTTTACTCTGTGATAATTCTTCCATATACCTTTCCTACAACACTCAACAGATATTTGCCACGATAATTTTTGCACTCACTTTGCTCTCCTTCAAGCTTGTACAAGGGTACCATCAGAACCATTTTCGTACCCTGCTGGTAAAGTTTCACTCATCCATGCCTTATTACATATCTCAAACAAACACTTCATTCCACTCTCTTCACTATACTGAATACAGTTCAGCAACCCTCGCTGCATTCCCATTCTTCAGTCACATCACAACATTCTTCACTTTTGCCAGTGTTACGTTTCCCAGCACTGTATTCCATCTTTGCACACCGCCAAAACCAACATGTTTACAACTGCTCTTCTCTTTCCATTCCCATTCTCCAGCCTTTCGAAATATTCTTTTCATCTGCTCCTTTCTTTGCTTCTAGTGGTTAGTCTCCTCACACTTTCATCCCTCACACTTTTACACTTCCCTTCTCTTTCACTAATACAGTTTCGGACATCTATATTTATGAAAAAAAAAAATCACTTCACGTTTTGACCGTGTATGAAGAATATGGTGTTATACTCCAGCATACGACGGACGATTATATTCAGCTGATAGATATACTGTGAGGAGTAGGTGCTGATGTTGTGGGAAGAATATAAAAGAAACACTCTGAGGTCGTTCTGCTGTATGGAGCGAAAGGAGAGTGACTCAGACTCGGGGTACGTACTAGACAGTGGTGGCTGGAGGAGAGGGAGCCCTGAAACGAGTTGAAGAGATTTGGTGCGAGATTATATCATTAAAGGAAAGTTCTCTCTCTCTCTCTCTCTCTCTCTCTCTCTCTCTCTCTCTCTCTCTCTCTCTCCCAGACACAACAGCCTCACAAGGACTCTTCATCTGTTATTGCATTCTGATATTTGCCTGCGTCACTCCGACGGGGTCACCTAAATTGATTTACCCTCTGTTGATGAGGACAACTCCTATATTCTATTCCAGTTGACCCAAAACAGTTGTATTCATGTAAGAGTGAGTCACAGGAGCCTGAAAAACTAAAATCGGCTGGAGGTAACAAAAGAAAAAAAAAAGAAAAAAAAAAAGAAAAAGAACAAATACAACGTCAATATACTGAATGGTTTAATGGAGATTGTTCCTAGTCCTCTCCGCTACCATGAATATCTTCCTTGTTAAATTATCTGCCGTAGTTAGTATTAAAAATATCATTCGTAATTTTACAATGTGAAATCTACCAGAAGAATTTTACTTACATTGGGAAAAGTTGGTTATCAAGGTGACATCAGTTTCGACCCGACTTGGACCCTTTTTCAGAGTTGGAGGGAGAGCACGTATGCATAGCAAGAAGGAGAGGGAGGAGTGGGATGTAGCGTGGTGTGAGATGTAATTCATCCATTTGAACGAATTACGGCACCGCAATTTCGAGACACGGGATGTAAAGTATTGACGCTGATATGTGTGTGTGTGTGTGTGTGTGTGTGTGTGTGTGTGTGTGTGTGTGTGTGTGTGTGTGTGTGTGTGTGTGTGTGTGTGTGTGTGTGTGTGTGATCGGTGGTGGTGTGTGATTGTGGCCGTGTGACCGTTATTTCATGCAGGAACGATGGACCCACTGAATTAAAGCTGTGAAAATTTCACTGGCAACTTAAGCTAAGAAGAGTCAACTTTACTGGCGGGGCAACTCTAGTATTCAGCTCCGGCTAGCAGCAGGTGATTTAATTAAGCTGAAAGTAGTTGGGGCCTGAGAATGTCAGTACTGGAACACTATTAGTCCTCTCATGTTCAGGAAAATCAGGTTTTCTATTGCAGCTAACACCAGACGATTTTAGTAAGCTGAGGGTAAGCAGACGTCAGACGAGCATTAGTTTTAATTCTGACACAAATAACTCACTCATGGTCGTGACAACTGTAATGTTCTACTCCAGCTAATGTCAAAAGATTAGATTCAGCTGAAAGTGAGTCACAGGAGCTGAAGTTGTTGGTTTCGAGATGGCTGAACATACTGAGGGTAAAGAATCAGCGGATAAATAAGTGAGAAGATATATTAACTCCCTGATTCCTATCACGACTTGTACAAATTTTCATTCAGTTTTGGAGCGTCTTTTCGAACCTTAGGAGTTAGGAATGACTCCCTTACGAGTACAATTAGCTGGCTCTACCAAGCTAGTCGCTCTCCACTCAGGGAAGATCAACTGGTTCCTCTTGCTGTAAATATCTGGACTGAATGTAGCTCTTCGACTAAACTTTTGTCAGTGGCACATTACCGTATGAAGGGATGATGAACTGATTAGGTCAGCAAGGTCAAAGGGTCAACGATCTAGGTCATTTGGGTGTGTTCGCGATCTCCTGAGCCCCTCGACGGATTTCGACCAAACTTTTGTCAGTAATACAATATGAAGTGACAATGAACTGATTAAATCACCAAGGTCAAGGGGTCAAAGGTCAAGGTGACATGGGCTCGACTTAGTTTACCTTTAGCCCCATTTCAACCATCTTTTCTTCTCACCTCCCTCCTTCCCTCCACCTCTCCTCCCTCTCTACGGATGTGGACCGATGCAGCAGCCCAGGAGTGGCAGCCCAGGAATCACCGACCTTCCCTCTGTCCTTTCGCTTTCTCTCCTGTGTGTGTGTGTGTGTGTGTGTGTGTGTGTGTGTGTGTGTGTGTGTGTGTGTGTGTGTGTGTGTGTGTGTGTGTGGCTTGTATTCTCATTGGTTTAGGGACTCACTAGCGCCTCATCTTGAATTATTTATACTGCATATTACAACTATGCAATGCTTAGGTGTCAATATGTATAAATAATATGGCAAGGGGAGGTGGTAGGCGGTGCCCTTAACCAATGAGAATGTGTCAGTGATGTGTACGGGTGGTGGCGGAAGTGAAAAGACAGGGAGGAGGGGAAGGGAAGGGCGAGCAGGGGTTTAGGTAGGGTCAGATTATCCATCCCCGGTTGGGATTTTTGGTGCTGATCTGCTGGCGGGGCAATCTGCTTCCCCATTTCGGCCCAACTTAGCACTTCCCTCTCCTCCTCCCAGCTTTCTGCCTTTCGCTTCCCGGACCTGGCCAGATCCAAAGGCCCCCCCACCCCCACCCAGAACCTCCATCAAGAGTGATCTGACTCAGTCCCTCATCTCAGCCAAGACCATGGTGGTGGGATGAACTGATTAGGTCAGCAAGATCAAGGAGGTTGTATAGTGAGTCCATGTGCAGGGCTTGGCGGAGGTATAACGAGCGATCCTCTCCTTCAAAAGCTCAGGGGTCGAGTTCTCAGCGTGTCATTTATTTAGGCAGCAATTCTAGTTTTTTATTTTGTTAGTTTAATCCTGTTGTTTTTCGCTTAACATGTTTACTATGATCTTTGCTTAGTCTATTTAGTCATGCTATCTTTTAATTAGTCTGCCTAGTATGTTGTCTTTCATTTAGTAAACATTCCTGGTCTTTCATTTAGTTTATTAATCTATGCTGTCGTTCATTTAGTCAATTGATTCCTGATGCAATACATCACTCAGTCATCTTTTTCATTGTTTTTTATTTAATCAGTTCATCCAACTTCCCTCCCCCCCCTTTTTTTTTTGCTATCTTTATTTCTTGCCTTTCACTTAGGTTATTTACTCATAGTGTCTTTCATTTAGTCATCTTAGTTATTTTAGTCGTGTTCTTTGCTTAGTTTATCCTTGCTGTCTTCAATCTATTCACGTAGATTGCTCTGTTCTTTTAGTCTTACTTCAGTTGTCAATAATTTGGAGGGCAGCTAACTGTTATAGTTTTTTTTTAAAATCAATTGCTTCTTCTTTTTTTTTCTTTTTTTTTTTTTTTTTGGTAAGGCCATCTACCTTACACGAAATGCAGAGACCTTTTTTTACAGTTTTAACTCTGTGTAAAATAAATAACTTTTTCACGCCACTCTCAATTTTTCCTGCACGAGATGAAAGACTTATCGCATCTGTCCCTCCCATTTATCTGTCTCTACATCTATCTGTCATTTCCACTTTTTGACATTTTTGTATTAAACACTGGATACTGACTAGACACTCCATTCCCTGAAGCCCATCAGTCTTCCTATGTGCAACAAATGGCGTCACGTTCCCAAACAACCCCTTGTGTGCAAATTCCCCGTCCATGCTGGAATCACCTCGTTCAACACAAATTTCATGGTAGTAAGTTTCGTTTTTTTATTTCTTTGCGGTAGTTGCTTCGGGTGAAACAAAAATTACTGTAATAAAGTAATCGCCAAGCTCTTCCTTACCGAAGCAAAATTCTATGTCGCGTTCTTTGGGTCAGCAGTCCATCGTTTTATGACTTGGCAACCACCTCATCATTGAACTTATGGCAGTTAGTTCCTTAGCGTATCTTTACTTTCCAGCAGGTAAATCAATTGCATCTCTCAGCTATCTATATTAAATTATCTTTCTACCCCTCTATATCTCTCTGTCTTGCAATCTGTTTATTCGTGTAGTTACCTGTCTATCCGTCCGTACATAAATCTATTAGTGTCTGGATTTCTATCTATCTATCCATCTGTTTATCTAGCTAGGTAACTCTCCAAACACCCATCCATCCTCCAGTACTGGTTTATCTATCTGTATTTCTATCAATCCATTTGTCTGTCTAGCTAGCTAGGTAACTCTCCAACCATCTATCCATCCTCCTGTACTGGTTTATCTATCTGTCTACCAGTCTATTGATCTGCCATTTTATTTGTTTGTCTGTGTCCTTCACTTTGTACTTGATCAATCATCAGTAGCAGGATGGTGTCATTTTCAGCATCTCGCCCTATACCGCTGCGCGAGATTTTGCCTGTGTGTGCGCGTGTGTGTGTGTGTGTGTGTGTGTGTGTGTGTGTGTGTGTGTGTGTGTGTGTGTGTGTGTGTGTGTGTGCTTTAATTCCTTCTAGGTTATATGGTGAATTTGAATGAAACTTCCCAGGTGAGTTCGTCTGGTTATTGGAAAGTTTTCCAACCATGATTTTTAGGGGGGGTCAGCACCCTCAGCAAATTAAAAATCCTCAGATGCAGTGAAAGGAGGACATATATGGCTTTAGTATCTTAGTAAGTGTTATACAATGGACTCTCATCAGTAATGGGATATTTGGGGAGTGTGACCCCCAACGATTTTTCGGGGGTCAAACCCCACCCAAATATAAAAATGATCAGATATAGGGAAAAGATTTGAATGACACTTCCCAGGCGAATTCGTCTGGTTACTCCGAAGGTCTTCCACTATTTACAGTTTTCCAGTCAGTATTTTTAGAGGGGTCAGCCTCCTCACCAAATTAAAAATTTTCAGAAATAGTGAAAGGAGGGCAGATATGGCTTTGATATATTAGTTTATGCTTTACAGTGGACTGTCATCTGTAATGCGATATTTGGGAAGCAAAATCCCCCCAGTGATTCATGGAAGGGGTTAGCTCCCCTCAAAAACATAAAAACGACTTCCTCATGACTGACACTAAAATTTCTTCATTTGCTGTCCTTTCTACCCTCATTGGCTTCAGTACTAACAAGGCATATGAGCCTGATGGGGTCCCTGCAGTTGTCCACAAGAACTGTTATTATGTGCTTACACCTTGCCTAGGTAAACTCACTTGCCTTTGTTTGTCGAATTGTACTTTTCCTTCTTGCTAAAAGTTTGCTCTCATGCAACCCCTCACAAAGAAAGGTGACCATTTCCAGCCCTCAAACTATCCCCCAATCGCTTTAACATTCTGTATTACTAAAGTTTTATAATTCATTCTTATTTTCTTTTTATAAGCACCTTTCCTATCACAACCTTTTTATGGGTCCCGCGAGGGACGCTCCACTGGCAACCTTTTCACATTCCTTTCAGACTCCTGGTCACCCTCCCTCAGGAACTGAGGAAAGTCTTGCTATTGAATTTGACATCTCAAAGCCTTCAATCAAGTCTGGCATAAATCTTTAATTTCCAATCTTCCCTCTTATAGTCCCTGTCCTATCTGTGCCTTATTTCTAGCCTCCTTTCTGGTCGGTCTATAGCTTTAAATAGTAATTCTGTCCTATCACCAGCTCTCTTCCATCTATTCATCAATGACCTTCTAAGCTGTATATCTAATCCTATCCACTCATACACTGATGACTCCACCCTTCACCTTTCCATTCGCTTCCCTCAGTGTCCATCTCAGCAATTACTTCAACAAACAAGGGATGAGGCTATGGCACACCTAATGTCTGACTTGGTTCATATCTCTGACTGGGGTGAAAGTAATCTTGTTTTTAAATCACAAAAACTCAGTTCCTACAACTTTTGACCCTTCAGAATCTTCTGCAAGAGTATCCTATAATTTTTATCAATATCCAACTCAATCCTGCATCATCGTTGAACATACCTTGGGTTTCATTTTCTAGAGATTTATTTTGGAAAGATCATATTACTTCTTTTGTAAAATTTACTTCTAAGAGATTAAGTGTGCTAGGCCGATTCCTCGCCTTCTTTACTCCCGTACAGTTGTTGATTTGGTATAGGGGTTTTATTCGCTCTTGTGTCGAGTACAGCTTTCATTTGCGGGGAGGCTCCTCACATACTGTACAGATCTTCTCAACAAGGTGGAGTCAAAGGCTTTTCGTTTCAGTATCTCTTCTTCTCTTACTGGCTTCCTTTCACTTCTGTCTCTTCGTCGCATGGTTGTATCTTTATCCCTTTACTGTTGCTGCTTCAGTGGTCACTGTCTGAACTGTCTACTTGCATCCCTCCACCACAATGGTGGGTGCGTAGCATTCATCTGGCAGGAAACTCTCCTCCCTTTTCTGTCTAAGTCTCCAATGCAAAAGTTAACAGTTACTTCATGTCCTTCATAAATGCAACAGGTTAAATCTGGAACTGTCCTTCTCTGTATTTCCTACTGCCTATGACCTCCAGTTTTTAAAACGCTATGTATCCAGTCCTCTCGAAATGAACGGGTCTTGAATATGCTTTTGTTGTTTTGTGTTTTAAAATCTATTTTTAATTTTGGATGGAACATTTTCGTGTAGCCTTTGGTTCCTCCTTCCTTGCACACACACACACACACACAAAAAAAAAAAAAAAAAACTGGACTTCATCGATATCAGCATACATATTGCTGGATAAGGTATGCATTTCCATGTTTTCTCTGAATGCAAAGGAAGAAACTGCATATCTGCTCAGTTTGCTCCCTCCCTCTTTCCCCTTTCCCTTTCCGTTCCTCCCTCTGGTCCAGTGGTGTTGGAGAGGACAGTTAATCCCTTGACTGCGCTATCAGTCCTGGCCGAGCACGGGGCACTTTGAGGATTTGAATTTCACCAACACTGAAGTCAGTACGCTTCCACGCCACCCACCGAAGTGCCATTTATAAACACCAGATAATATTACCACATCAGTCCAGACGGAGAGAGCTTGAACAATTAAATATTGACGGTTCGGTGAAATGAGAAATTATGTGCTTGATCTGTTGGTGCGTTGAACTACTGAATGTCAGATAATGGATATAGAAAAAGAAGTATCATAGCACAGTCAGTTAAATACATGGACAGATAGATCCATACACAGAAAAAGGTAAGTTCTATCCACTGATAAAACGTCCGACAGATAGACAACTAAATAGGTAACTCGATAGGCATTATACTGTATATATGGACAGAAAAGATACATACTAAAATCTAAGCAAACCCATGTTACATGGCAGTAAACTAACCTAAATCTAAACGAACTTAACTCTTACCTGACCTAATCTACCTTACCCTAACCTACTGTAAAACATGCTAACCTAATCCAAGCGCAGGTAGCCTACTGAAGCTTATCCTAACATATTACAGTAAGTTTTAACATAACCTACATTACCTTGGCTTAAACTACCGCGTCCGAACCCAGTTTAACCTAATCTTACTTGCACTTACCATTGGATGGGGTGGGAGGTAGAGTCATGAGCTGAAGACAGTGTTTATACCACGATTTGGCATTTTCTTCTAACACTGGGTTGTCTTCAATGTTTCCATCTCTTTCTTGGTTTCCCTGCAGAAAGAGTGCACTGGTGAGAGGGAATGGGGTGTGGCAGTGCAGACAGAGACAAATATCTATTTATCTATCTATCTATAAACACACACACACACACACACACACACACACATATATATATATATATATATATATATATATATATATATATATGTGTGTGTGTGTGTGTGTGTGTGTGTGTGTGTGTGTGTGTGTGTGTGTGTGTGTGTGTGTGTAATTATTTCATTCATTGATAATCAAATCCTGTGTTGCTCCAAGAAGAAAGTAGCAGCCCGAGGCTGGGCAACTTGGTCCCGATATTTAGAATGAGAGTGACCAGCCTCACTCATCCCTGAATGGCATTACGTGAGCAATAAACCCCAACCACCCTTCGAATATCAACCTGTGCAGGCTCAATCCGAATGGTGCACCTTAATAACCCACTAAACCAGCAGGCGCCATAATGTGGTTATATTGTCACCACCCAGCGTAGTAAATTGTTACTTGGTGTACAGAAAACCATTTGGCTTGTCACTCAGTGTAGAGTCACCCATGGGCAGAAAGAAAAGAAAAGAATGAAGGAAAGAAAGAAAGAAGAAGGAGTATACAGTCACCCGTAGGCAGAGGGAAGAGGAAACAACGAAGCAAAAGACAAGAGGATGGAAGAAAGGAGGATGGAAGAAAGGAAAGGGCAGTCACCCGAGAGCAGCACTACATTGAGTTAATGATGATTGCCACCACCTACCATATATATATATATATATATATATATATATATATATATATATATATATAATGTGGAGGATGGTGTCGCACATCATTCACTGACTCATTGTAAGACTACCACAGTTTGACTCTACACTGACGAACCAAATGATTTTCTGTAAGCCGGGAAATCATTTAACACACTGGTTGGTAACCAAATAACGAACCCTATGTGTCAACAAGTAGGCTGACGGAGGGTTGGTGCCCGTCCCCATAAAACAACTAACTAAAAAGACAAACGAAATGCTTTGGACCTGGACGGACCTACGGGTAACGACCAAGGACAGAACAAGGGACATGATGAGGATGGCAACATAGAGTGGGTGGGGTGCAAATGATGAGGTGAAAGAGAGAGAAGTTGCTAAGTGCTTGAAGATGCAAACTGTTTGAACTGACTCAGACCAAATGGAGAGATGATCGTGTCAGAGTGGGAGTATGGATCTGATATATGTGCTGGAGTAAGTGAGAATGAAAGAGCCAAGAAAGGTATATGTATTGTGTGTATTATTGTGTGCAAGAGATGGAAGGAGAATATAAGAGAGTATGGATGAGTTGGTTCACGATTTGTGTGGGTAAGACTGAAACTATGAATACAATCCTGGGCGATTGCTTGTGCATATGCGCCGACAGAAGGCTGTGGAAGCAGAATGCAAGATGACCTCTAATAAAATGTGGAAGCATGCATCGAAAAGTTTGAGAGGAGTGAGAGAGTGTTTTAACTGGAGATATGAATGAAGAAGTAGAGGAGGTGAAGGTTAAAGGAGTAGCTGGTGAGTGGGACGTGCCTGCAGAAGTGGATGAGAATGTTAGTCATCTTCAGGATATTTGTGCGGGGAGAAGTTTGGTGATAGCCAATATCCTCTTTAGGCACAAAACGATCCGCAGGTATACACGTACATGAAGAGTGATGAGAAGGGCGGTTGGTGAGCCTGACAAGAGGAATACAGTGATTGATTATGTGTGTGTGGATGACAGAATGAGAAGATATGTGCTGGATGTGAGAGCATACAGAGGTTGGGGATGTGGATTCTCTGACCACCACTTAGTAGTGGTGAGAGTCAAGGTGCAAATGTGCTGAATGAATAGGAGAAAAGAGAAGAAGGAAGCAGTCCATACAAAGATGGTATAATAACTGCAAGATGAAGAAAAAAAAGACAGAATATAAGAGAGAAATGAAGGAGAAAGCTGGATAAAAATGAGCTGGAGCAGATGGGGGAGGTGGAAAGTGTTTGCAACGTATTCGCAGAAGATCTCTGTGCAGCATGTGCGGTGGTGTGTGGGGTGAAGATGAGATAAAATAGGGTGCAAGGAACAACACGGTGGAAGGAAGAGGTGAGACAAACTGTGGCGCAAAAGAAGAAGGCATATAATGTGTGGATGGGAAGCAAAGGCATGGAGGAAACTGAGAGATGGAATGAAAAGTTATATGTAGAGAAGTGGAGAGAGGTAAAAAGATTTGTAAGAGAGAATAAGAAGACAGTGGATAATGGATTTGGAAGGAATTTGAGTGTAAAGTGGAGTGAATGTAAGAAAATGTTCTTGAAAGAGGTTTTGAGAGTAAGACAAAGTGATAAAGAAGGTAGTTAGGTAGTGAAAGATAAAAATGGCAGACAGCTGGTGATGAAGTAAGAAAAAATTAGAAGACGGAGAGATCACTTTAAAGAATTCTTAAACATAGAGAATGAAGTTAACGCTAGTATAAGCGGGTGAGGAATGGCTGAAAGAAGGAGGGAGATGAGACGGGAGGAAGGACTCAATAGGATGGACGCAGTGGAAGCAATGAAAGAAGTCAAAGTGGGGAAAGCTCTAGGAATTGATGGAGTGTGTAGTGAAATGCTGAAGCACGAGGGAGAGATAGCAGTAGAATGGATATGGAAGATGTGTAGACTGGCCTGGGAGGAAGGAAGTAAGGCATAATTATTTCTCTGTATGAAGAAAAACGGGAAAATGAAAAGTGTGGTAAGAATAGTACCGGTATATGGTAGGATACTTATTGACAAAGGGAAATAACAGAGGAATTAGTTGGAGAAGATCAGGTATGTTTTAGGCAGGGAAGAGATTATGTAGATCAAATATTCAAACTAAGGTATTTAGTGGGAAAGTTTCTGGAGAGGGGAAAGAAGTTGTATGCTGCCTTCACGGGTAAGGAGAAAGAATACTAGCATGACAGGGTGGATAGACACGAAATGTGGAAACTTTTAAAAATATATTGAGTAAACGGGAATCTGTTGAATGCCATGAAGAATATGTTTGACGATGCTAGAGCTGTAGTGCGTGTGAATGGTGAACGGAGTGAATTTTTCCATGTGAATGTTGGGTTGAAACACGGATGTGTCATGTCTCCATGGATGCTCAATTTGTATATTGACGAAGTTATAGAAGAGATACAAAGTAGAGCAGTGGATACTGGAGTTATCCTAATGAGAGAGGGCGGGGTTTGGAAGCTGCTTGTTTTGTTGTTAGGAGATGGTAATGTATTGCTAAGTGAAGGCGAAGCGGAACAGCAAGGTTTGGTGAATTAGTTTGGCAAGTATGTTAGAAACGGAGTCTAAAGGAGGATATAGGAAAGGTTAAAGTTGTGGTCTTCGAGAGAAATGAAGTCACTGAATACGAGTGAGGCTGGATAGTGAGAATGTGGAAAATGTGAGTACTTTTAAGTGCTTGGGTAGTGTGATGAGTAAGGATGAAAGTTTGGAGGATGAAATGCTTGAAAGGGTACGGCAGAGAAGAAAGGTTGCTCATGCAGTGAAAGCAGTGATAAGAAATAGGGAATTGAGCGTGGCAGTAAAAAAGTCGTTTCATGATAGTACTGTGATACCAACTCTAACTTTTGGAAGCAAAGCTTGGACCTTGTTGGAAGGACGCAAGTCAAGAGTGATAGCTGTGAAAATGGGTTATTTGAGAAGAGCATGTGGAGTTACATGCAGATACAGACTGACAAATGACGAAGTGTAGGAGCGTTGTGCTGTGGATGTGGATGTGAGAAAAGTGTTTGGAGAAAAACAAGTACAGTTAGGTGATTTAGCCATGTGGAGAAGATGAAGAGTGGGAGACTAACTAGGAGACTGTATGTGAGTGAGGTAGAGGGTGGGGGGGGAAAGAGAGATTGAGGTGGAGGGATGGAGTAGAGGTATATGAGAGAGAGGGGTGTAATTTGGGGGTAGGGTAGCAAAATTGCAGGGGAGAGGGATTGAGGCGTCTGGATATATATATATATATATATATATATATATATATATATATATATATATATATATATATATATATATATATATATATATAATCATCCAGTCCTATGTCGCCACATGAGGAGAATAGGAACCCAGGGCTAGGCAAGTTGGTCCTGACTCTTAAGATGAGAGTGCCCAGTCTCACTGATCCCTGAATGGCATTACGTGAGCAGTAAACCCCAACCACTCCTTGGATATAAACCTACACAGGCTCAGACCAACTGGAGCACCTTAATCCTAGGCGTCCTGTTGACATATGGGTACGTCTCCACGTTTTGTCACAGTGACACCTGATGATGTATCCATACACTTTGCAATTGCAAGGTCAGTCATTAGCACATTTTTAAAATTTTGCACGTGATTTTTGGTACGTAGATGCGGGACACCTTCCTCTACCCAAGGCCAGGGGGGGACAATGCCTTACCCCGCGTGACCTCCTCCTCCCCGCACGCCATTGTCTTGGCAACTCAGCTGTTACCAGTGACCTGGCCAGTAAAGACATGTCGCGTCATGGTACAAAATTCAAGGATAGAGTGATTCCCCAATCGATGACAATGTGGAGGACAAAGTTTACATGGTGTTAGAGGAAGAAATAATCAGAAGTGATCAGGAGGTAATGTCACCAAGGAAGGTGCAGTATGTTGATGTGTTTGGTGAGTGAAACAACGCTCATATCGCCTATAATACTGTGTGAAAACCAATATACTCTTGCACTACATATAAGTTCGTACCAAATAAATAAATCTCTACCTATTCTGAGTGGTTTGGAATAGTTACCCCTCCCATAGAAAACATTTTCTCTGGAGCCGGGCTCAATAAAGACGGTACCAGGTGAGGGTAGGGTCACCTGCACCAGGCATTTCTAAGCTCAGGTGAGCACTTCTTGTCTGAAATTTCGATAATTCTCATAAAAAGCTGAGGTTTTAGCCAAAAAAAATGTTTCAAAAATCTGCCGGGATTGGGGGAGGTCATTGGTGAAGAATCTGCTGGGACACGGCAGATTAATTACCCACTAAACCACCAGGTGCCATAATTTGGTTATATGGTTGCCACCCAGCATAGTAAATGGTTTCCTGGTGTACAGGAAACCATTTGGTTTTTCACTCAGTGTAGAGTCACCCATAGGCAGAAGGAAGAGGAAAGAATGAAGGAAAGAAAGACAGAAGAGGGAGTGTAAAGTCACCCGTAGGCGGAAGAAAGAGGAAAGAAACAAGAAAAGTAAGACAGAAGAGGAAGGATGGAAGAGACGAAAAGGCAGACACCCAAAACAGCACTACATCGAGTGAGTGGGTGGTGAGTGCCCCCACCTACAACATAGTGCCCCACCTACCACACACACACACACACACACACACACACACACACACAGATACTATAATATATATATATATATATATATATATATATATATATATATATATATATATATATATATATATATATACATATATATATATATATACAGTACATCCCCACAGTATGCGAGTTCTGAGTACACGATCCCCCTTCTACGCAAGGACCTTTTTTTTTTTTTTTTTTTTTAGTGTATTTTTTATTAGTACGCAAATTGAACTCCTTGTAAGCGAGACGGGCGGCGAAGAGTTGCCCAAATCCAGGGTTACCCCGAGTATGCAACATTGTCCCCCCAAGAAGTGATAAAGGTTGCCTACACTCTGCCCACTTTGAGCAGGAGATAGCAGTAGAAAAGGCAGCAACACCAGTGATGGAGAGTGAAGATTTGACCATGATGGAGAACAGCAAGGTACTGTGTGCCCTTGATAAATTCAAGGAAGAATTCAAGGACATCGAACGCTCTCAGCTGCGAGGGGAGGAGGTGATGTCTTCACTGGACAGAACCTTCTGCAACTACACCGACAAGCACAACCAGCAAGTAAACAAACGGAAGCAAACACTCATCTTCCGTTTCCTTGGGCTTGAACAAAGTGAGGAATCACTTCCTTCAACATCAGAAGAGCCATATCCTGAGGAGGATCAAGAGGCTGATTCAATGTCTAAGGTGTCAGAAATAGACTTTGAAGGGTTAATGAACGAAGTGAGTGCATTAGGTAGTGATAGTGTCGAAAGTGCTGGTGACGAAAGTGGTGAGGAAGGTGGTGTGTCGGATAGTGTGGTGGGTGATGCAGGAGATGCATGCTATGTGCCTCATCCTGCCTGAGACCCTTTTCTTACCTCCATCACGCCTGTTGTCCTCTTGGGTAAAGGTGAGCAGCCATATTCTTGGTGGTTTAGTTAAGCCATATCCTTGTTGATTTACCTAGTAAAGCCATAATCTTGTTGGTTTACTTTATCTTAGGTAATATGTCTTAGATCGTTTCACCGTATAGTACAATATTTAGGTTTGAAAGGCATCTCAAGGGTTGCCAAGGGGGGTGCTGCCCATATGTAATTTTTCCCATAAGTTTATGTATTCACAGTACGCGAATTCCTAATACACAACATCCTCTGCCACCCATATAGGCGCGTACAAGGGGGATGTACTGTATACATATATATATATATATATATATATATATATATATATATATATATATATATATTTATGCGAGGAAGTTGGAACCAAAGGCTGAGCCCGCATTAACGTTCCTTCCAAGAAAGAAACAAAAACAATATAAAAGAAAGGCAAATTCAAGATCCATTCATTTTGAGATGCCTGGACACACTGCATTTGAAAGACGGGAGATCATAGGAAGTAGGAAATTCAGACAGAGGGAGACAGTTCCAGAGTTGACCTGTTGCATAAATGAAGGACTGAGAGTAACGGTTAACTCTTGCATTAGAGCAGGGGTTCTTAACCTGGGGTCCGTGAAGGTCAGAATAATTGAGAACAATTTAGCGATATTGCGTGATGCCGTTTGGCATCATTAGCTGCAAAAACAAAACAAAAAATTTAAGAGTCTTGAATTCTGGTGTTCGTTGACACAAGTCTACCCTTGTCTGGCAATGCGAGCTATGGGTGCTCTGATTCAGATTGCTACAACATACCTTTGTGAGTCAGGGTTTCAGCGCTTGTTTCTATCAAAACGAAAAGTCGAAATCAAATGGATGTCGGCGATGATATAAGTGTTTCCTCGTCAAAAACCACTTCACAATTTCATCTTCTTATTCAAGTCAAACAACAACAACCCTCTCATTGAAATGAACCTTTGAGCAGAATTAAAGTTTTGTTTTGTTTAATTTGCACAAGTTGGATGTATTTCATTTTTTCATCGAGTGGTCATTAGTTTTTGCATGAAAAAGATTGAGAAAATAATTCTTTGTAAAGACTGTTTTATACTTTGTGCATGTGATACACTGCATGAGGTAGTTTTCATTAAAATAAAGTATATTCATTGCATGCAAAATGCTGTGTTTATGTGCTTATGTGCATTTTTGTAGGGAAGGGGTTCATAGCTTTCACCTGAGTCTCGAAGGGGTCCGTGACTCAAAAAAGGTTAAGAACCACTACATTAGAGAGTTGGACAGCAAAGGGATGAGAGTTTGTTGCTAGACGGGTGCTACGCGCCCGTCGTAGAGGTGGAGGGATACAAGCAGACAGTTCAGAGGAGCAGTGACCATTGAAGTGGCGATAGAAAATAGCTAAAGAGGCAACAGCGTGGCGAAGAGACAAAGGTTGAAGGGAGCCAGTAAGAGGAGGAGCGTTAATGAGATGAATAGCCTTTAACTCCACCCTATTGAGAAGAGCTGTATGTGGGGAGCCTCCCCACACATGAGAGTTGTACTCTAAACAGGGGTGAATAAAACCCCTGTATTGGGTCAACAATTGTGCAGGAGTAAAGAAGGCACAGAGTCGGCTTAGCACACCTAATATCTTGGAAGCAGATTTCACATGAGATGCAATATGATCTTTCCAAGTTAAGTCCCGTGTGAATGAAACCCCAGGCATGTTCAAGGATGATGCAGGATTGAGCTGGATATTATTAAACATTAGTGGGTATTCCTGTGGAAGATTTTGACGGGTTGATAGGTGTAATAACTGAGTCTTTGATGCATTAAAAACAACAAGATTATTTTTACCCTAGTCAGAGGTACGAGCCACGTCAGACATTACAGTAGGTGTGCCATAGCCTCATCCCTTGTTTGTTGAAGTAACTGCTGAGATGGACATTGCAAGAACCGAATGGAAAGGTGAAGGGTGGAATCATCAGCATACGGTTGGATAGGGTTAGATGTACTGCTTAGAAGATCATTGATGAATAAAAGGAAGAGAGTTGGTGATAGGACAGAGCCCTGAGGAACACCACTGTTCATAGATCTAGGAGAAGAACGATGGCTGTCTACAACAGCAGCTATAGAACGACCGGAAAGGAAGCTACAGATGAAGGCACAGATAGAAGGATAGAAACCGTAAGAGGGCAGATTAGAAATTAAAGATTTATGCCAGACTCGATCGAAAGCCTTTGAGATGTCAAATGCAATGGCAAAGCTTTCGCCAAAGTCCCGAAAGGAGGATGACCAGGAATATGAAAGGTAGGTTTGAAGATCGCCAGTGGAAAGTCCCTGACGGAACCCATACTGACGATCACAAAGAAGGTTGTAATAGGAAAGATGCTTTAAAATTTTTCTGTTAAGAATGGGCTCAAAAACTTTTGAAACACAAGATGTTAAAGCATTTGGACGATAGTTAGAGGATTGGGAATGATCACCCTTCTTTGGGATTGGCTGAATGAGAACAACTTCCAGCAAGAACGAAGGTACAAGTAGAAAGACAAAGACGAGTTTACCTGGGCAGGGTGTAAGCACAGAAACACAGTTCTTGAGGACAACAGAAGGGACCCCATCAGGCCCATACAGCTTCTTAAGCCTTGTACGCACCGAGATACAAAGTCTAGAGACAGTCGTACGACTATGTTTCTCGACTGTTGCGAGACAATCCAGATACAGACGAGCGACAGACCAGACACATTGGAGACAAGGCAACTTTGTCTCTGGACTGTCTAGAGACTTGCGAGACGGTCGCTAGACATTTCTACTACTTTCTCGCTGGACTGTTGCTAGACAATCGAGAGACAGTCCAGCGACTTTGTAGCGAGTCCATGATTGAACCATCCACCTCGTGAATTTTGAAATATCAGTTTACAACCAACATTTGTCGTATTAAACTCAAGAAGTGATATTCCGGTCACAGGCAAAATGTACATATGAAGATATACATTTACGGACGAATATATATATATATATATATATATATATATATATATATATATATATATATATATATAGCCATACCACGTTGAGTACACCGCTTCCCGTCCGATCAGCGAAGTTAAGCAACGTTGGGTCTGGTTAGTACTTGGATGGGTGACCGTCTGGGAACACCAGATGCTGTTGGCATCCCTACGTGTCAAGTGGGGTTGGTGGAGGATTAGTGCCCCTCCCTGTAAAACAATTAACTCTAAGCCATTGGCCACCCCGTCTGGCATACATGGCGTCTGGCAATGAATGAATGAATATATATATATATATATATATATATATATATACAGTATATATGTACCGTATATACCGGTATGTATATTTCATTTCATTCATTCAACACCCAATCCTACAGTGCCCCATGAGGAGCGTAGGATCTCGGGGCTAGGCAAGTTGGTCCTGACATTTAAGATGAGAGTGACCAGCCTCACTCATCTCTGAGTGGCATTTCTTGAGCAATAAACCCCAACCATCCCTTGGATATAAACCCTCACAGGCTCAATCCGATTAGAGCGCCGTATTTACTCACTAAACCACCAGGCGCCAAAATGTGGTTATATGGTTACCTCCCAGCGTAGGAAATGCTTTTCTGGTGTACAGGAAACCTTTTGGCTTGTCACTCAGTGCAGAGTCACCCAGAGACAGAAGGAAGAGGAAAGAATGAAGGAATGAAAGACGGAAGATGGAGTGTAAAGTCACCAGTAGGCAGAAGGACGAGGAAAGAATGAAGGAAACACAGAAGAGGATGGAAGGAAAGAAGAATGAAGGAGAGGAAAGGGCAGACATCCGAGAGCAGCACAACGTCGAGTGAGTGGATGGTGAGCGCCCGCACCTATATATATATATATATATATATATATATATATATATATATATATATATATATATATATATATATATCCATCATCCATCATCCGATCCTATGTTGCCCCATGAGGAGCGTAAGAGCCAGGGGCTAGTCAAGTTGGTCCTGACATTTAAGATGAGTGACCAGCCTCACTCATCCCTGAGTGGCATTATGTGAGAATAACCCCAACCATCCCTTGCACATAAACCTTCACCGGCTAAATCCGATTGGAGTGCTGCTAAACCATCAGGCGCCATAATTTGGTTATATGGTTACCACCGAGCGTAGTAAATGTTTCCTGGTGAACAGGAAACCATTTGGCTTGTCACTCAGTGTAGAGTCACCCATAGGCAGAAGGAACAGGAAAGAATGAAGGAAAGAAAGACAAAAGAGAGAGTGTAAAGTCACCTGTAGGCTGAAGGACAAGGAAAGCATAAAGTAAAGAAAGACAGAAGAAGAAGGAAGGAGAAGAAGGAGGAGAGGAAAGGGCAGACACCTGAGAGCAGCACTACATCGAGTGAGTGGATGGTGGGCGCCCCCACCTACCACTTATATATATATATATATATATATATATATATATATATATATATATATATATATATATATTGTTACATAACCTATGAATTCATCATCCTTTGTGTAATTGTAACGTACAGTATGCTGCATGTTTGATCACGAGCGTGTTCTACCTCACTCCCCCCCTCCTCCCTTATAGAGTAAGTCGTTCTTTCTGTTGTTCAGAGCAGGAGTGTCAACTCTTTGTCCCCTATGGCTTCATTTGCGCGTCCTTCTTACAAGTTGTATCAAGCTCTGCCGGCCCCTATATAATGAGCTCAGTCTCTGCATTATTGCCACTTAGATCTACTCCTCATTTTGTTCACATCTCTGTCCTCCCCTGTACAGTTGTTATTATTGTGAGTGCTCAGGAAGTCTCCAACCATCTGGCAGCTGTGTAATTTGAGTATGAGTGTTATTACAATTTTTCTTGTACTGTGTAGCGTAAGGTGTTAATTCTTAGGCCTAGTAAGATTTTTGTGATTCATGTGTTTTGGGTGTCAGCCCTTATTAATAATATTTAGTATCTGTAATAATATATCTTGCATTCACTGAGTATTATCTGGTATTCTCATTTTATCAGGGCTGACTTAGATAAATTTACTCTTGCTAATTTCGTGTTAATAGAGGCTATTGCAGTTACCATATATTTAACCTGTTTTTTGCCATTACATTATCCTTATGAGTTCTGAATGTTTTGTTGTTAGTTTGAGCATTAAACTTTAACTTGTAATTTTACCTAACTCTTTTGTTTTGAACCTGGAACTTTGCGGAACAGTTTTCTCTGTTCCGTAACATAAATTTGGCGACCTCTTATCAGGATATTCAGGATATTATCATAAGGATATTGCTTGATATTTTGTGACGCTTGATGAAGCCAAAGATTTTTTGTCAAATGTGCAAACAGTGTGTGATGTAGAAAACAAAACAAAGAATGAACTTAAGCTTGTTGCTCAACAATTGGGAATTGCTGTTCGCTCTCATCATTCTAAAGATCAAATTGTTGACATAATTAATGAAAGCTTGTTTAATGTAACTCCTCCAAATGAGCAAACGCAGATTGAATTAGCTAAGTTACAGCTAGCCCTGCAGGAGGCTCGTGCTAAGGAGGCTGAATTTCAGGCAAAAGCTCATATTCAGGAGGCTGAGTTTCAGGCAAATGCTAAGGAGGCTGAGTTTCAGACTCGTGGTAAGGAGGCTGCGTTTCAGGCACAAGTTGAACTTGCTAGGATTCAGGCAGACCATGAGTATCGCATGAAACAAGGTGGAACTGGATCATCTAGCTCTGATGATTTTGATGTGGCTAAAAATGTTAAACTTGTCCCTCCTTTTAATGAATCTGATTTAACAAAGTATTTTCAGTTGTTTGAGAGGGTAGCTACAGGTTTTAATTGGTCCAAAAAGTATTGGCCAGTACTTCTTCAAACTGTTCTCACCGGTAAAGCTCAAATAACTTATGCATCTTTGCCTCAGGATCAATCTGATAATTATGATGTTGTTAAGAGCTTGATTCTTAAGGCCTATGAGCTTGTTCCTGAAGCCTATAGAGTAAAATTTAGGACAACTTATAAGCAAGATAAGCAATCCCATGTTGAGTATGCAAAAATCAAAGAAGATCTGTTAGAGCAGTGGTTAAATTCTAAGAATGTGGGTTCTGATTTTGACAAATTTAAGCAGATGATTTTGCTGGAGGACTTCAAAAGGTGTATTAATAAAGATGTAATCCTATATCTTGATGAGAAAAGAATAGATAATTTGTCTGATGCTGCAGTTTTAACTGATGAATATGTTCTCACTCACAAGAGATATTCTAAAGAAAAAGGGAAAGCTGAGAGTAAGTACGTTGCCTCTACTCAGAGTACAGGTAACAGGAAAGAGAATAAAGATGATGTTTCTCAGGAAGTAAATACCAGCTTCACCTCTAGATTTCAGAAAAGTAAATGTACTTATTGTAGTAAGCTTGGTCATACTACGGAGAAATGTTTCAGGAGACAGCTTGATGTGAACAAAAAGGAGTCTTTAAATATTCAGTCAATTGGTATAGTGTCCACCCTTGAGAGTTCCCAGAATTCTTTAACTGAGTTAACTGAACCTGCTTTGAGGGGTAAATTAAATTCTCATGATGAAGCTCCTCTTTTGAGCAGTAACGTGGGTGACACTCTCAAGAGTTCATGTGCTAATTTCCTGTCTGATGGTTTTGTCAGTCCTCTGGACAGTAATGACAGGAAATCAGTTCAAATATATCGTGATACAGGTGCTTGCCAATCCCTTATGCTGACCAGTGTTCTAGGCTCTAATGTTAATTCCTCTGATGAAACTGTAATCTTACAAGATGTAGGGAATAATTACTTCTCTGTCCCTCTGTGCAGAGTGAATTTAGAGTCTGGTTTTGTTAATGGTTCCGTTATGGTTGGGTTGGTTGAGACACTCCCGATGTCAGGTGTAACTTTCTTACTTGGAAATGATATTGGTGGAAGTCAAGTGTGTCCAGCTCCTCAGTTTTCTAGTGAGCCAGTGGCTGCGGCCCATGATTGTGATGTCCCTGATGTGTTCTCTGCATGTGCTGTCACTAGGGCTAAGTCTAAAGTTACTGGTGATTTAGAGGATAATGATGATGATGATGTTATCCTAGCTGACACTTTTCTTGCTAATTTGGACCACTCACCAGATGAGGCAGTACCCCGTAGTGTTGATAATTTGTCTCGTCAAGAGTTGGTTGAGTTGCAGGTTGCTGACCCTGAGTTGAAAGGTCTAGCTAACTCTTCTTCCAGTGAGGAAGAGTCAGCTGGTGCTTCTACTTGTTATTATATAAAGTCAGGAGTACTTATGAGGAAGTGGAGACCCCCAACAGGATCAGCCGACTGTGAATGGGAGGTTGTACATCAAGTTGTCATCCCTCGTGTTTGTAGGCAGGATATCATTAGAGTGGCTCATGATTCCAGTTTGGCAGGACACCTTGGAGTGAGAAAGACTGTGGCACGCATTTTGAAACACTTCTACTGGCCAGGTATCTTCAGGGATGTTTCCTGGTATTGTAAGTCTTGTCACACCTGTCAAGTTGTGGGTAAGTGTAATCAGACCGAAAAGGTTGCACCTCTAGTTCCCATTCCTCCTTTTGAGGCGCCATTCACCCGTGTGTTGGTGGATATTGTGGGCCCTCTTCCTAAGACTTCTCCAGGATTTTCTTATGTGTTGACCCTGATTGATATGGCTACTCGTTATCCTGAAGCCATTCCACTTAGAAATATCTCAGCAAAGAACGTGGTTAAGGAAATGCTAGGGTTCTTCACAAAGTTTGGTCTGCCCAAGGAGGTACAGTCAGACAGGGGAAGTAATTTCATGTCAAATGTTTTCAAGCACTCTCTGAAAGAGTTGGGCATCACCCAGATCACGTCTTCAGCTTACCATCCCCAGACTCAAGGAGCGTTGGAGAGATATCATCAAACACTCAAATCGATGCTCAAGAAATACTGTTTGGAACATCAGAAAGACTGGGATAAAGGTCTTCCATTCGTTGTGTTTGCCACAAGAGAATTTCCAAATGAATCACTGGGCTTCTCACCGTTTGAACTACTGTTTGGCCATGAAGTAAGAGGACCCCTTAAGTTACTCAAGGAATGCTGGCTGTCGGAGGAAGATGACGTCAACCTGCTGGAGTATGTGATGAAGTTCAAAGAACGGCTGTCCACTGCTTTACAGCTGGCGAGAGAGAATTTAGGAGCTGCTCAGGAGAAGATGAAGACTTGGTATGATAAGAAGTCCAGGTTACGCCACTTTCAGCCAGGAGATCAGGTTTTGATTCTGCTACCAATGCATGGGCATCCTCTTCAAGCCAAGTTTTGTGGTCCTTATTTCGTGGAGAAGAAACTCAGTGATGTCAACTATGTCATCGCCACACCAGATCGTAGAAAGAGCAAGCAACTTTGTCACATCAACATGCTAAAGTTATATCACAGGCGGGACGAAAATAATCCAGTCTGCACTGTAGCTGTTCCACCCGAGTCTGCAAGTGAAGCTCTCCCATGCAGTATGAGCCTGAGTGATAGTTTGGGGAAGAATTCTGATATCATGAATGATCTCCAGACTAAGCTTTCTCATCTAGCTCCCGAGGAAAGGCAGGAGTTTTCGGCATTACTGCAGGAGTACCCGCAAGTGTTCCGTGCCACTCCAGGAAGAACCACTGTGTTGATGCATGATGTCGATGTTGGAGACGCAAAGCCAATTAAACTGCCTCCTTACCGTGTGAACCCAGTGAGTGTTCCTCTCATCAAGAAGGAGCTTGGCTACCTGTTGGACCACAAGATGATTAAGCCCTGTCAGAGCGAGTGGAGTTCTCCTGTCACTCTGGTCCCTTAGCCAGGTGGGTCACAGCGGCTTTGAACTGACTACAGACGTGTTAATCAGATAACCAAAACAGACACTTACCCTCTCCCTCGCATGGAAGATTGCATAGACAAGATCCGAAAGGCTAGGTACATAAGTAAGTTTGATTTGTTAAAGGGATACTGGCAAGTACCTATGACTGAACGTGCTAGGGAGATCTCATGTTTTGTAACACTAGGAAAGACTTTTGCATGTTCTGTAATGCCATATGGTATGAAGAATGCACCAACCACTTTTCAGAAGCTCATGAATGTTGTAACAGAGGGTTTGGCAGGGTGTGTTGTTTATATTGATGATGTATTAATCTTCAGTGACAACTGGAAAGATCACCTATGCCATGTCAGCAAATTTCTTGAGCATTTAGTTCAGGCTAATCTTGTAGCTAATTTATCAAAGTGTTAGTTTGGTCAAGCTAAAGTTCAGTACCTTGGGTACGTAATTGGTGATGGACATGTTGCACCACCAGGAGCTAAGGTTCAGGTTATAAGTGATCTTCCCAGACCTAAAAGTAGGAAAGAGCTACATAGATTTTTGGGAATGGTAGGTTATTACAGGAGACTTGTTCTTAACTTTTCAATTCTTGTATCACCACTTACAGACCTACTGAAAAAGGGAGTTAAATTTGTCTGGACTGATAACTGTGAATCCTCTTTCAGCAAACTTAAAGCTATCCTATTAACCCGTCACGTCCCGAGGTTTTCCGCACCTCCGACATCCCCCAGTCCCGAGGTATTTTCGAATTTTTTTTTTTTGGCTAAAACCTTCGCTTTTGGTGAGAAACATCGAAAATTCATAGAGAAATCGCTCACCTGAGGTTTAAAGTGCCCAATCCAGGTAGGAGTTCCTCCTTACCTGAGTGGGTTTTCTAACATGCTGGCACCAAAGAAAACGAGTTCTATGGGAGGGTAACTATTTTATCCACTCATAAACAGTATTTATTTATTTACTTGGTACGAATGTATATGTAGTATGACAGTATATTGGTTTTCAAGCAGTAATAAAGGCATTATAAGCATTGTTTCACTCACTAACTAATCACCATACCTGACCTATTTTTGCCACACTACCTGATCATTATTTCTGGCTGTTTCTTCTTCTAATGCTATGTAAACATTGTCCTCCACATTGTCATCGATTGGGGAATCACTCTGGCCCTGAATAACTTTACTAGCCAGGTCACTGGTAACAGGTCCTTTGCCAAGACAATGGCGTGAGGGGGGGAGGGGGGAGGTTATGCAGTGTAAGGCATTGTCCCTGCTTGGTATCTTGTACAGGAATAGAGGAAGGTGTCCCGTGTATACATACGAAAAATCACGTGCGAAAATTGAAAATTGTGCAAATTAGGTACCTTGCAATTGCACGACGTACTGGTACGTCGCCGGGACTGGCAAATGCAAATCGTGGTGACGTACCCATACGTCGTCGGGACGGGGCGGGTTAAGTCAGCCAGTGCTCGCTACTCCAAATTTTGCTAAGCCTTTTAAGATGGCTGTTGATGCAAGTGATACAGGAGCTGGGGCTGTTTTGCTGCAAGAGGATGATCAGGGTATTGAACACCCTGTATCTTATTACAGTAAGAAGTTCACTCCACCTCAAAAGAACTACTCAACTATTGAGAAAGAGCTTTTGGCCTTGATTTTGGGTTTACAGCATTTTTCATTTAATTTGTGTTCTGGTTTTGACCCCATTGTCATTTATACCGATCATAACCCACTGAAATTCCTTCGTAAGTTTAAAGATAAAAATCAGAGATTGACAAGATGGAGTCTGCTTCTTCAGAAGTATTCATTAGACATACAACATGTCAAGGGGAAAGAAAATGTTATTGCAGATTGCTTATCTAGACTTTAGACAGATTGTTTTAGAGTAATAAGAAATTTCCTTTGTAAATTTCTTTTTTCTTTGTGGAGAGGTGTTACATAGCCTATGATTTCATCATCCTTTGTGTAATTCTAACGTACAGTATGTTGCATGTTTGATCACGAGCGTGTTCTACCTCACTCCCCCCCTCCTCCCTTATAGTAGAGTAAGTCGTTCTTTCTGTTGTTCAGAGCAGGAGTGTCAACTCTTTGTCCCCTATGGCTTCATTTGCACGTCCTTCTTACAAGTTGAATCAAGCTCTGCCGGCCCCTATATAATGAGCTCAGTCTCTGCATTATTGCCACTTAGATCTATTCCTCATTTTGTTCACATCTCTGTCCTCCCCTGCACAGTTGTTATTATTGTGAGTGCTCAGGAAGTCTCCAACCATCTAGCAGCTGTGTAATTTTAGTATGAGTGTTATTACATTTTTTCTTATACTGTGTAGCGTAAGGTGTTAATTCTTAGGCCTAGTAAGGTTTTTGTGATTCATGTGTTTTGGGTGTCAGCCCTTATTAATAATATTTCGTATCTGTAATAATATATCTTGCATTCACTGAGTATTATCTGGTATTCTCATTTTATCAGGGCTGACTTAGATAAATTTACTCTTGCTAATATCGTGTTAATAGAGGCTATTGCAGTTAACCATATATTTAACCTGTTTTTTGCCATTACATTATCCTTATGAGTCCTGAATGTTTTGTTGTTAGTTTGAGCATTAAACTTTAACTTGTAATTTTACCTAACTCTTTTGTTTTGAACCTGGAACTTTGTGGGACAGTCTTCTCTGTTCTGTAACAAAATATATATATATATATATATATATATATATATATATATATATATATATATATATATATAAATATAAAAATATATATATATATATATATATATATATGTGTGTGTTTGTGTGTGTGTGTGTGTGTGTGAATAATTGCCAAAACCAACAGTGGAATCACTAAAGTTGATAACCGTCATGACTGAACCATATACGTACCCATAATTTTTCAACGATGTATGTAAAACGTGTAAATATACCAAAATTATTATTAGGACAGACCCGTATACATACAGCATAATCTTTCAACAATGATATATAACTTTATCCAAAATTAGAGTATATAAATATACTCTATAATTATTTAGGATAGAACCATATACATATAATTATTCAATGTATGGTACAACTGTTATGCATAAATAATATTAAAATATGTGAATACTGACGCCTCATAGCAGACGTGCATTTTTAACCTGCCCTGTCCCGGAGATGTGAATTCACGTCCTCACATGATGTGCACTTATATCCCGGAGTCGTAAATTAATGTGGCAACATTGCAAGGTCCCTAATTTGCACAATTTTCAATTATCGCGAGTGATTTTTGGCACGTATACACGGGACACCTTCCTCTATTCCTCTGCAAGATGCCAAGCAGGGACAATGCCTTACACCACATAACCTCTTCCCCCCCCCGCACGCCATTGTCTGGGCAATTCACCTGTTACCAGTGACCTGGCCAATAAAGACATTCAGGGCCAGAGTGATTCCCCAATCGATGACAATGTGGAGGACAATGTTTACATAGCATTAGAGGAAGAAACAGTCAGAAATGATGATCAGGTAATGTGGCAAAAAAAGGTCATGAATGGTGATGAGTTAGTGAGTGAAACAATGCTTATAATCCTATATTACCGTTTGAAAACCAATATACTCTCGTACTACATATAAATTCGTACCGAATAAATAAATAAATACCTTTTATGAGTGGTTCGGAATTGTTATCTTCCCATAGAACTCGTTTTCTTTGCAGCCAACCTGATAGAAAACCCTGTAAGGTAAGGAGGTACTCCTACCTGGATTGAGTATTTTAAACCTCAGGTGAGCGATTTCTCTATGAATTTTCGATGTTTCTCACCAAAAGCGGATATTTGAGTCAAAAAAAAAAAAAATAAAAGGTCCAAAAATGTCGGGACTGGGGCGTACCACTGCCCAGAAAACGTTGGGATGGGGGGGGTTAAATGCGAACTTAAAAAAAAAAAAAGTCCGTCATCCTTTGCCAAATCCTTCCACACCGAGCAACTTGTATCTTGTCTCCCATTAGTGGGAGACAAGATACAGCCGAAATCTTGCCTCTGGACTGTCGCGCGACTGTCCAGTGACAGATTTAGACTTTCCTGAGACAGTTACGCAACAGTCTAGTGACACTGTCTCGCGACTTTGCTGGATAAAGTATCTTGGTGTGTACTTGACCAAGAGACAGTGTCTAGCGACTGTTGTGAGACAAATTTAGATTTTTCTGAGATAGATGTGAGACAGTCCAGAGACAATGTTGCGGGACTTTGTATCATGGTGCGTACAAGGCTTTAGTATTCAGGCCAGTGATGGCAGAAAATACATCAGCTGAAGAAATTTTAATGTCAGCCATGAGGAAGTCACAGGTGGGAAGTGAGGGAGGAACAGCACCGGAATCGTCTAAGGTGGAATTGGAGGAGAAAATCTGAGCGAAGAGATCTGCTTTATCAGAGCCATCAGAGTAGAAATCAGGAGGGAAGGATGATGAGGTGAAGGTGTTAGAATGGTTTTTGGCAAGGTGCCAGAAGGAGCGGGAAGAAACCGAGTTGGAGAGTTGAGAGCATTTAGAACGGATGAAGTTATTTTTGCAGAGCAAAGATCAGACTTAGCACGATTCCGGGCAGAAACATAAAAAAAGATGTGATTCAGTGGTGGGTTGGCTCCGGTACCTTTTATAGGCCCTCTCCTTATTGCGGACAGCATTAGAACAAGCGTGATTAAACCAAGGCTTTCTTGCATTAGTCAGAGGATATGAGAAAGGAATGTATGCTTCCATGCCTGAGAGAATAACCTCCGTAATGTGCAAGGCACACTCAGATGGCTCCCGGCCACGGAAGCAATAATCATTCCAGGGAAAATCAAAGGAGTACTGCCTGATAGCCTCCCAATCCGCAGCTCCAAAGTGCCACAGACGACGTTTCTTTGGAGGGTCAACAGGCTATACAGGAGCAATAGCACAGGTTAAAGGAGCAAAGTTATGATCAGAGGAGCCCAACAGAGAGAAAAGATTAACAGTGTAAGCAGAAAGATTAGGTGTAAGGAAGAGGTTAAGTGTGTTGGAGCTTTCTCCAAGGTGGTCAGGGATACGGGTAGGGTGCTTTACAAGCTGCTCTAAGGTCATTAAGGTGGATCAGTGAAAGGAGAGTAATACTAAAGGTGGTGGTGAACATAGAAATCTCCTAGAATGGAGATTTCAGAGAAAGGAGAAATGGATAGAATGTGTTCCATCATAGAAGTAAGATAGTCAGAGAATGACAGGAGAGCCGAAGCCAGAGAGTAGAGAATTCAGAAGAATCAAGTTCAGGAACACGAAAGCAAGATAGGTCATCACGCATATATACGCAGCATCCACCTTTGGCTTTGAAATGAGTATATACAAAGTAGGAGGATACAGAAAAGGGTTTGCTGTCAGTTGCCTCAGACAGCTGAGTCTCAGTATGAAAGAGAATGTGCGGTTTAGAGGAGGAGAGGTGGTGTTCAACAGACAGAAAGTAAGAGGAAAGGCCGCGAATGTTGCAGAAATGAAGAAGTGAGTCAGACAGTGGATCCAGGCAACTCAGAGTGTCGTTACCGGGAGAGGGGCAGATGGTAGGGGCATTTATGGTCCCCCCCCCCCCCAGGGACTCCGAGGCAGTGTTGTTTTGTGCCATTTTTCTTTTATTTAATTTTCAAAAGAAAGTGTAGTGGTACTTTGCATGTAGTTTAGTGATGATAAGTTTGAGAAACTTGTATTGGAGAGCATGCTGGCCTACTCTCTGTGTGATATATATATATATATATATATATATATATATATATATATATATATATATATATATATATATATATATATATATTACAGGGAATTTATGTAGCCACTGATTTCATGAAATCCCTTGTGAATTCGTGAAATGAATTTAAATTATGATGGGTACATATATACACAGGGCGTTCCAGGAAGAAATGTCAAAACAGAGAAATCATAGATGAGGGAGTTCTTAGCAAAAAATGCCATATCAATATGAGTCCAAATCTCCACCGTTACTGAGGGTACAATTACTAATGACCTTATGGGATAATTATGAAAGGGACCTTTTTCACCCGTAAAGTCATAAAGAATTGTAGCTTGGTAACCGCTGAGAGTTTGGACACACGTTGATACACCACTGTTTGCTTAGAATTCCTTGATACGTTCACATATATATATATATATATATATATATATATATATATATATATATATATATATATATATTGGTACAGTTGGAGAAATTTCCGCGCGGGAAACCTTGTAGAAAGCAGCAAGAGCGGCAAATAATTTGATCTGGTAACAGTGTTGGGGGTAAAGGAGGGGTGGAACGTGCGGGGTAGGTGAGGGATTGGGAGGGTAGTGGGGGTAGCTGTGTGGTGGGAGGGTTTGGACGTGAGGGATGGGGTGTAGTGGGAGTAGCTGCGTGTTGGAAGGGATGGGAGTTGGTGTAGCGGAACTTAGTAGCCATTTAATGTCGTAACATAATTTGCTTTGGTTTTAAATCAATGTGCATTTATGATAGGGAAACACACGAAGTAGCAACAAGCTGTATAGTGATGGTTCATGACATTATGAAAAATGGTCAGTTCAGTGATCATGCAAGGCTGATAAACACACCAACACGTAACCTTATATAATGACTCGCCGCCCTTCGGCATCTATAACATCCCTATTGTAACACAGACTAATATCAGATGTTTACCTCAGATACGTCTCAGAATAGTTGCTCGTACATTCTGAATTGTAACGTAGATATGTAGTGTATGGAAAATATAGTATATATAATATTCCACTTCGTTGTTTCAGTTAATCATTAATATTATTTACCCCAAAAGGCATTATGTTAAGTCAGATTTTAAGACAAATGCATCTTTGTTAGCTGTCAATGTGAATTTGATATATCTCCTAAATCGTAAGCACATGCTGGCTCCTTGTCACAAACTAATTTAAGCATAAACCAGACCTAGACCTTTCCAGATCAGTCAATAGCGTCTGAGTGTGTGTGTTGTGCAGTGTATAATACTGGGTCTCTCGCTGTCTAACTCTCAGCTGATCTCACAGAGACTCATAAGTAGACTTAGGATAATCATGCATTTGCATATGTGCATATGTGTTACAAGTCGAATCCGATCACCTTCGGGGGGGGAAGGTTATGGTGTGGTGCATATTTCTACTTATTTGTTTCTTCATACGGCATATTCTTTGAAATTTCCTGGGTATTTTATAACTTCTTTAACCTGTAATAATACTTAAAGTCATAATATCCATCAGATCATAGTGAATTATATACTGCTTAATTGGCTGTGGTTGGGAAGGCCGTGACATGATGGTCAGTAGACTGCAGCTGAATGAGGTGGATTCTTGTATCACCACTTGACTCACCAGAGTCTGAGAGGCATGCATGGCCTGTGATTAATAGAGAGAGAGAGAGAGAGAGAGAGAGAGAGAGAGAGAGAGAGAGATGTATATAGATAGATAGACATATATATACATATAATCGTTGCCTTATTCCCAGGTGGGGTCGGCCGCTCTTATATGTTGTCGTCAGTAACTCCGCTGCGTCCTCTTCCTCCAGGCCTGACTGCCTCATTTCTTTCTCAGTTCAATCTCTCTACTTAATCCTTTGTCTTTCCCCCGTTCTTCTCCCTTCCACCTGACTTCTCTATGCCACCTTCAAAGGATCAACTTCCTCCATCCTGGTCACATGCCCATACCACCTCAAACGTGCCTCTCTTGCCTTCTCCACAACTGACACAACTCCTGCCTCTGCTCTGATGTCATCATTCCTCCTCCTTTCTCTGTGACACTCCCATCAGCCATCGCAGCATCCTCATCTCTGTCCTCTCCAGCTGTTTCTCTTCATTCTTCCTCAACACCCAGGCTTCTGCTCCATGCAGCAATATAACAGCAACTTTTGGAAGATGGCTCCAGGTCATTCCTCCATCTAACTCACACACCCCAAAGGGAGTCGCGTTCCCCAGTATGGAGAGCACTGATTTACAAGAACATTGCCAACCGAGTGCTAACCCAACATAGTCATTGGTATTGACACTTTCTATCAGTGACGTTTTTTGCTCCTGGTTCATTTAATAATATTTGTTTATCCAGACACATGTTAGAACGCATAGTACTAGATTCATGCACGAAGCTTATCAGAAACTCAGTAGAATGGAACAGTTGGGTTAAGGAACACTTCTTGTTTAAATGTATTGGAACAAATAAGTCCTTCCTTCGACCTAATTATCAGAAAGAATTATTATTCAGCTATATTCTCCTCAACTGTGAGTTGTATGTGATATTATCTCTTAGTGTGTGTGGAAGGAGTGGGCGAAGAGGAGAACTGCCTGTCAAAATTTAATGCGTTTGGCTGAGTGTGTCTAATTCACTGGGTCGGTCAGGATAACGTGATTGGCGTGATCGTCAGCTCATTATCCTCCAGGAAGAGAGCTGAGAGCTCAAATAGTCTGATCTAGGGCAAGGCTGTGACCTTCACACACACAATCATTCCCTCCCTCAAGATGAACAGTAACCTCCCACTTTTTCATTCGTGAAACTTTTCACACTCCATCCAGCACGAACCCCCATCTTACTATGTGGCAGGCGAGAGCATTACCACTACGTCAGTTTTGTGTGTGTGTGTGTGTGTGTGTGTGTGTGTGTGTGTGTGTGTGTGTGTGGTGTGTGTGTGTGTGTATGTGTGTGTCTGTGTGTGTGTGTGGAGGCTGGTTAGAACAATTGTGTGGATGGGGTGACTGCTACTGCGAACACATTTGAAGATATTACATTACGAAAATTTCGTAAAACGTTAGGTGCATGCACAATTTGTAGCAAGTCTTACATAGTGCTGGTAATTTTGTGTGAGTGCTGTGTGTACCGGTATTTTGTCAAATATATCACCATCTTTAATAGCAGCATTATGTCCGTATGTAATAACCAAAATGAACGTAACAAATTAATCACACTGTCCTGGCCGAGATTCGATCCTGGGCCCCCACGCTTGACACGCGCACACGTTACCACTGAGCCAAAGAGAGGATCCCCACTTTGCCTCTAGGCAATGTGGGCTTTTACACACCCCATTACACCCCTCTTTTCTCCCCTTGGTAATTAATTTGGTGAGTTTCGAACACATAAGGTAGCGTAAGCATTGGAGGCCACCATCGGGAGGCTGCAGACCACACCGAAACAGCCCATCCCCGGGATGTAGGGACAGGGACGCTGTCAGCTAACCAAGGACCAACATCAAATTGCCAACCAGGCCCTGCCTCACATCCCACTGCTGCCAACAATGTAATAACCGAAATGGAACTTAACAAATTTATCACACTGTCCTGGCCGAGATTCTATCCCAGGCCCTCAAACTTGATAGGCACACACATTACCACTGAGCCAAAGAGAGGATCCCCACTTTGCCTCAAGGCAACGTGGGCTTTTACACACCCCATTACACGTATTCACTTTAGATGACAACTGAAAAGTAGTTTGGTTGTATCTTATTCCTGCCAACTGAAAGGTTACCATTGTGACTGTAAGGTAATCTACTGCATGTGTCAGAGAGATAGATAGATAGATAGATAGATAGAGAGAGAGAGAGAGAGAGAGAGAGAGAGAGAGAGAGAGAGAGAGAGATTATGCACATTTAATGCTCATATAATCACGCACATATGCACATAAGCATAAAGTTATATAGGCCTATTGAGATATGAGGGATTGGCCCTAAGAAAGTGTTGACTGGAATATGCTTAAATTTATGGTCTGGTATGAACGCCAAGCTCATCCTGCTGCAAACAGGGTAAGTGCCTATATGACTATGAAAGGATAACAAATTACGCCGTCAGTCTAAAGGGTGTATTTACCTTAATCTGCCAGCGTTCAGTCTTAACCCGCCACATGCCAGAGCCGTTTTAAAACGGTCTGACATAATTCCGTGGCCAGTGCCAGTGCCATTTTAAAATGGTTTGAAATAAAAATATTCACTGTGACTGCATTTTTCAAGATTCGCAGGTAAAACTTGGCAGGCATGTATGATAACTGTTCCTCTACCATCCCCCAGGCTGTCAAGGCCATACACTCACTTGCTTCCCCCCTCACGCTCGCTCTGACTCTTCCTGTGTGCCTCACCCAGTGCTGTACATATTGAAGGCATTTTGTAAATATTTTCTTATAAGTGTAAGGACTATATAGTGAAGTCAAGTTGTAAATACCTTCTTGTAAGTGCCAGGACCGTACGTAATGAAGTCATATTGTACCTATCTTCAAGTAAGTGTAAGATAATGCATTCCCAGTGAGAAAGACACGCAAATTGTGATAGATGCTGAAGTAATAAGTAATCACAAAAGTGTACTGAACATTGCTATACCTTCCCAGCATAAATACCTGAGTATACCTTACATAGAAAACGGCTTTCACCTATGTGGTGAGCATGAGAGAGCGGCTATACCTGTATACGAGTATGCAGGACTCAATGAAACCCATTTCCAAGCCTCAGTGAACATTTTAAAAGTGAAATTCATTGTTTCCACATCAAAATCTATCATTTTAGCCAAAAAAAAAAGTTGAAAAATAGCCAGCACTGGGGCGACCCATAGGACTGAAAATAGCTGGCACGCAGCGGGTTAACAGTAGTTGACATACAAATATAAAATGGACTATTACAGGATGTTAGATTCGGTATTCAATACATGTTGCAATGAAAGTTACAGTATCTTTGTTAAGTAACTTGCATGAGAAGCAGCTGAAATCAATTCTAAATATTTGTAAATTCTTGGTCAACAATACAGTAGAAAGCTTTCCGATGAGGGGATGGAATGACAGAGGCGAAGGATAAGGTTACTTGTTGGCGATACCTGTTTGCTTAGGTACTGAACTTATTCCATCAAATACAGAACCATCATTAGCAGCTTGTTGCCACTACCTTTTATTATTAATAGAAAAATCGTATTGGAATGATTATCTATCCAGAGTTTGTTGACAAAATTAGTGGCTACTTAACCTCTCCCTAACACTCACCTACCCCCACCACCACCCCTCCTCTCCCCCATCACTCACCTTCCCCACAACTCCCATCCCCTGCTGCACCCTCAGCACTGTTACCAGACCATTTCTGTCTGTCGCTGCTGCTGCCATCTACAGTGTCCCGCGCAGAAATTTCTCCAACCGTACATATATATATATATATATATATATATATATATATATATATATATATATATATATATATTATATATATATATATATATATATATATATATATATATATATATATATATATATATATTGCCAGGCGCCATATCCTTTAAGGGGTGGCCATTTAACTTTCAGTTACAGTGGAGACTCTTTTTTCCCGAAAATCATGGGACTTTCAAAGTTTCGTTTAATCGATTTTTTTCGGGTAAAAGATTCTGTAATGATGTGTAGGATACAAAGGAACAGTACTGTACTCACCCATCACCCATTTCTGGCGACGCCTAGCTCACCACCACCACCAGCACCCCAAAAAGCACTCAACCATTACGAAAACACTTAATACACTGTAGTAACTACGTATGTAACTGCACTTTTGTAACTGTAATAGAAACTGTCAACTTAAATAAATCTTCACTCAAATAAACTTAAATAACCCTTCACCAAAACAATTACATAATTCATTGTAAGCATTTCGAACAAAAAAAAGTCTTAAACCTAATTGTTTTTTTTATACTTTCTGTTTCCTTATTCAATCATTTCCACATCATCCACATCATCTCCCACACCATCCAACTCTCCCGAGGTGGTGGATGCAGGTGAAGGAGTGGGCAACTCGCTCGCTCTAGTGACTAGTGGAGTAACCGTAAACTAACGCTAGTGGCGCGAAACAAACCCGCCGTGTTTGAATTTTCGGATAGATTTCAGATTTTTGTGGTTAATCGAAATGAGAACGTTTTGGCAAAACTTACGGTTAATGGGATATTACGGTTAAAAGAATTTCGGATAAAAGAGACTCCACTGTATTTGTTTTACGGGGAGGGCACTAACGCTTCGTCAACCCACTTGCTGACAGGTAGGGAGCACGTATGGTTTGGTTATATGGTTACCACCCAGCGTTGTAAATGGTTTCTTGGCTTACAGGAAACCATTTGGCTTGTCACTCAATGTAAAGCCACCTGTAAAAGAAAGAAAAGCAATAAGAAGTGACAGGAAAGATGGGAGAAACTGGAGGAGAGGAGGGCACGCACAGAAAAAGAATGACAAAGGCGAAGGAAGAAGCAGGCAGCACCACACCAAGTGAGTGGATGATGGTCGCCACCACCTACCACTATATATATATATATATATATATATATATATATATATATATATATATATATCTATATACACACAGAGAGAGAGAGAGAGAGAGAGAGAGAGAGACTGGTGTGGTAGAGAGAGAAATGAGTGGTGAGGAATGTGGTTGGACGTTGGAGAGAATGTGTGGTGCTGAAACGGAGGGTGGTGGAGAGGGAGCCTTGGTGAGGATGTGATGGCGGTGGTGATGGTGTGTTATGGTGGTGATGGCGTGTTATGGTGGTGATGATGTGGTTGTGATGGTGTGTTATGATAGTGATGATGTTGTGGTGGTGATGGTGTGTTATGGTGGTGATGGTGTGTTATGGTGGTGATGGTGTGTTATGGTGGTGATGGTGTATTATGGTGGTAATGGTGTGTTATGGTGGTGATGGTGTATTTTGGTGGTAATGGTGTGTTATGGTGGTGATGATGTATTATGGTGGTGATTGTGTATTATGGTGGTAATGCTGTGTTATGGTGGTAATGGTGTGTTGTGCTGGTGATGGTGTGTTATGGTGGTGATGGTATATTGTCGTGGTGATGGTGTTATGGTGGTGATGATGTGGTTGTGATGGTGTGTTATGATAGTGATGATGTTGTGGTGGTGATGGTGTGTTATGGTGGTGATGGTGTGTTATGGTGGTGATGGTGTATTATGGTGGTAATGGTGTGTTATGGTGGTGATGATGTATTATGGTGGTGATTGTGTATTATGGTGGTAATGCTGTGTTATGGTGGTGATGGTGTGTTATGGTGGTGATGGTGTGTTATGGTGGTAATGCTGTGTTATGGTGGTAATGGTGTGTTGTGCTGGTGATGGTGTGTTATGGTGGTAATGCTGTGTTATGGTGGTAATGGTGTGTTGTGCTGGTGATGGTGTGTTATGGTGGTGATGGTATATTGTCGTGGTGATGGTGTTATGGTGGTGATGATGTTGTGGTGGTGATGGTGTGTTATGGTGGTGATGGTGTGTTATGTTGATGATGGTGTGTTATGGAGGTGATGGTGTGTTATGGAGGTGATGGTGTGTTATGGTGGTGATGGTGTGTTATGGTGGTGGTGATGTTGTGGTTGTGATGGTGTGTTGTGGTGGTGGTGATGGTTTGATATGGTGGTGATGGTGTTGTCGTGGAGACAGTGTGTTGTGGTGATTGTGACTGTGTGTTGTGGTGATGTTGATGTGTTGTGATGGTGGTGATTGTGTTGTTGGTGTGGTGGTATGTTGTGATGGTGTACTGTGGCGATGCTGATGTGTTGTGGTGGTGGTGATGGTGTGTTGTGGTGATGTTGATTTGTTGTGGTGGTGGTGATGGTGTGTTGTGGTGATCTTGATGTGTTGTGGTGGTGGTGATGGTGGTCATGGCGTGTTGTGGTGGTGGTGATGGTGTTGTGTGGTGGTGGTAATGATGATGTATTGTGGTGGTAATGATGCTGTGTCGTGGCGATAGTGTGTGGCAGGGTGATGGTGTTGTGGTGGTGGTGGTGGTGATGATGGTGTCTGGTGGTGGTGATGGTGTATGATGGTGCGTTGTGATGGTGAAGATGGTGTGTTGTAGTGGTGATAGCGTGTGGTAGTGGTGATGAAGTATTTTGGTAGTGGTGATGGTGTATGGTGGTGGTGATGGTGTGCTGTGGTGGTGATAATGTGTGGTAATGGTAATGGTATGTTGTGTGGTGATGATGGCGAGGTGAAGGTGACGGGATATTGTGGTGGTGATAGTGTATGGTGGTAGTGATGGGTGGTGATGGTGTGTTTTGGCGGTGATGGTGTGTTTTGGTGGTGATGGTGTGTTGTGGTGGTGATGGTGTATATGGCGGTGGTGTGGTGTGTGGTGATTGTGTGCTGTGGTAGTGATGGTGTTAGGTGGTGGTGATGGTATGTGGTAGTGCTGAAGGCGTGTGTGTTGGTGAGCTTGAGGGTGTGTAAATGGTGCTAGTGTTCTTGAGGTGGGGTGTGGTGGTGGTGTGGGTGTGTGGTGTGAGGGTAGGTTGTGGTGGTAGTGGCAAGGATGCGTGCTGCGAGTATGTGTGGTGGTTAGCGCTTGTGGTGATGGTGATGGTGAGGGGGAGTGTTGTGGCGTTGAGGTGACGGTGTGTTCTGATAAAACTAAGTTGATGGAGGAAGTCAGTAATGGTGATGCACCAGGAAGCAACAACAGCAATAACAACAACAACAAGAAAAGCAGTTGGCATTCTACTACCACTACTGCTGCTATTTCTATTAATAATCCATCATGACAATTACTGTTGCTATTAAGAATTATAATAATTCTTAGGCTAACGATAACACTGCAACAAAAACAACAACCACGACAATAAAATAGCTATACTACTACTGCTACTGTTAATGATGGTGATATAATAATAATAATAATAATAATAATAATAATAATGCGACTTTGATGAAAATTACCTACGACTTTCCAATTGATGCGGTGATACCAGTTTCGTTATTTCGTTATTGTAACACTCTGCCTCCGTGCGAAAATAACGTACTCCAATTATTTATCAAGAAAAGTGCAAGCTTTTTATTATCCTTTGTGTTATTAATTAAACCTGCCTTTAGGCATTTTTACGTGAAGTGTTAACATATTGTTTTATCAATCACCTGTCTATATCTGTATCCATCCATCTATCGATCTGTACAATAATCTTTTTGTCTCTTCGTATCTGTCTTTCTATCTAGTTAGGTAGCTACTAGCAGGGAACGTGGCGTTGCACCGTGCATACCGGTAATGCCTGGGACCCTCGGAGGCTATCGCCCTATCGGAGACGACTCCCGGGATCCCACTTTACCCCATGCACCTATGATCATCCTTAGGCCCATTTCCCCAGGGATAATATTCTCCATGGACCTTTTCCTACCAAGAACCTATTCACCCCATGGACCTATCTTCTCACAATACACCCATCCACCCAATACCATACCCACCCACCCTGCCTACCCACGTATGGTCCATGTACAGTTGGCAACATATGAACCTGGGACAGAATCACTGTGAAGCAGAGGGTTAGGATTTGGTACGTTTGACAGCCTTAACATAATCACATGATTGCTGGTGGCACTTACATGAATGAACGGAAGCGTCAAAAATAAATATTAGTTGAAATACAGTAAAGTAAATGTGATGCATGAACGCCAGAAATTGTAGCTAAACTTCCACTTCACACGGACACTGCCTCATGTTTGTGTGGCCAGCTGTACATATTTTCCCACTACCCACCCACCCATCTTGCTGACCCACTCACCCATACTAACCCACTCACCCACCTCTCCTGCCCATCAACTCACCCACCCACGCTACCCCACCCTACCCCATCACACCCACTAACCCACCTTATTCACCCGCTCACCCCACCCATCCAATCGATCCACTGTAATGGTGATATAGTTTAGGATGTAGTTAAAAACGTTTTGGTACCTGGCTCCCCAGCTCCACCATACTGATTTCATTAGTGTCGTGATAAGGTCTATTTTTTACCATCGTAGGCACGACTTTTGCAACCACGCAAATATATTCTTATCGAAGAGATACCCTTGTTAAGCACTCCGTACTTACCATAGCATACACACACACACACACACACACACACACACACACACACAAGCATGCACATATATTCAATCACATACACACAAATGCACACGCACGCATATGCACACGGATGCATATTCATTCACACTTGCATGCATATGCAGACGCTCAGACACACACACACACACACACACACACACACACACACACACACACACACACACATGTGCATGCACATACATAAGAACATAAGAACATAAGAGAGGATAACTGCAGTAGGCCGGTTGGCCCATGCTAGGCAGCTCCTAGAAGAGTAACTGAACTACGTACGCATACTTAAGTTCCGCCAATGACAGCAGGACTTGACAGTACTGACATGGTATGACAGCACACACACACACACACACACACACACACACACACACATATATATATATATATATATATATATATATATATATATATATATATATATATATATATATATATATATATATATATACACATTTACATACATTATTATACATACGCATACATCTATACACGAGGTCTGTTCAGAAAGTATCCGACCTTAGGCTCTCAAAAAATATACCGCTTACCTGTTGAGTTGGGACACTAATCCCCCTCAAAGTAGGCCCCTTCTGACTTAACACACATAGCCCAGCGTTCTTTCCACGGCCTGAAACATGTTTCAAAGTCGGTTTTCCGTACCTCCTGCACGTGCTTCGTCGCATTCGTCATGATCTCTTCTCATGTCTGAAATTGGGAACTCTTCAAAGGAGTTTTGACCTCGGGGAATAACATGAAGTTGCACGGCCGGACCTGCGGGATGTTGTGCTTGGGCAAAAATTCCCGAATCAAGTTGAGAAGAATGGGCATGGGCGTTGTCATGGTGCAGCTTCCAACTTGCCACTTTCTAGAGGTCTAGTCTCTGTCGCCGAACTGCGTCATGAAGATAATGGATAACGTCGTGGTGATAATGTTTGTTCACAGTCTGACCTTGTGCGCATTGATGATGCACAACACCAGGGTAGTAATAAAAAACTGTCAACAAGCATTTCACCTTGCCGCGAACCTACCGTGCTTTTTTTTAGGCGAGGCGACCATTCATGCCTCCACTGGAACGACTGTGCTTTGGTTTCGGAAGTGTACCCATACACCCAAGTCTTATATCCAGTAATAACAGTCTTCAGGAAGTCTGGATCGCTATTTGCACACTTCAACATGTCTTGAACAACGTTCATCCGCAGAGCTTGTTATTCTCGTGAAAGGAGCGTTGGAACGAACTTGGCAGCAACTCTTCTCATGTCCAAATCATGTCACAAATTCGTGTGCTGATACATCGCTGATACCAATTTCATTAGCAATATCTCTGCCAGTCAACGGACGATTTCCCATGACCAAATCGTAGACATCCTTCACATTTTCAGCACTCCTGCTTGTTGATGGCCTCCCAGGACTTGGATCACTTTCGATTGACATTCAGCCATTTTTAAAGCAATTGTACCACTCCTTTATTGCCGGTTACCCCCAAGCCTTAACTCCCCAAAATATCATCTTGACAGTTTCAACTTGAACATCACGTAGTTTTTTGGCAAAATTTGATACGATAATGAAGTTCCTGCACTACGTTACACAAAACCCCCCCAATATCCGCCAACGGGTTGGTGAGAAAAGAAATGAGGTCGGATCATACTGTATATACATAAATATATATATATATATATATATATATATATATATATATATATATATATATATATATATATATATATATATATATAAGAGAGAGAGAGAGAGGTATATCGCATTAGGATACCTATTTCATTTACACTTCTTTGCCAGTTCTACCATTACACTCCAATCATGTCATGTCATGTCTGTGCTATCATATTATTACATTATGTCAGTCCTGTTACATAATGTTCCGTCATGCCAGTACTGTCAAGTATTATCATGTGTGTTGTCTGCCATTCCATGTTAGTACTGTAAAGTTGTCATAGGTGGAACGTGTGCGCAAGTGCATGCGTGAGTGCCTGTGTGTGTGTGTGTGTGTGTGTGTGTGTGTGTGTGTGTGTGTGTGTGTGTGTGTGTGTGTGTGTGTGTGAATCGTTATCCCTTTTCCGCGAATCTGTACATCTGTCTCTTTGTATCCTTGGCAGTCTATCAAGCTGTCTAGAGATATCTGTCTGTCTCTGATTACTCTTCCGTTTATCCGCCTACCTTCTACATTTGTATGGTTCTTTCTAGGTCTCTATGCATCCACTTGTTTGTTTACTTACCTATCTATATATCGTTCTAACCATATACTTATTTGTAAACCTACTGTTTCCATCAGTCTGTGTGTCTGTTCTTCAGATGCTGACAAGCATCTCCACTTCTTACTGTGCTAACTAATAGTGTGTGTAGGAAGTAAGGGACCGAACTGTACGTAAGAAGGAATAAAGTTGTCGTGTATTCCAGTCATTTTGTCAGACAGTTTTGATCCGACTGTAATTCAGCAGTGTTGAAAGTGCCAAGTGATTTATCTGCTTTTTTTTTTACAAGTCAAAGGTCAAGGTCACTTGGCGTAATCAGCTTCAAGCCGACTAGATTTTGACAACATTTAGTTGATGTGCCGAGGGTAAGCCAAGAACGACGGGAGTCGATTTTGATAAGCTGTCAGAGGTCAAAGTCACTATGTAAGTTCGTAGTTCGGCCGTGTGTGTTCTTTGTGAACAAAATAACTAAAACAGTTTTGATCTGACCTCGGCCAAATTTAATGGAAGAGTCAACGGGTCAGCTAAGGGACTGACTCATTGTCTTTAAGAACAATAAGCAGGCAGCTGGTAAGGTCAGCTTAAACTTGTTTTATCCGATTAAGACCAAACTTAATGAAAGGGTACAGGTTAAGCAAAGCGTGAAAGAATTCAATTTTGGGAATAACTAACCAATGGTCAAGGTCACAGTACGGACAAAGAACTGCCTGTGTGTGTTGCAATATACTATTATTAACTTGACTTTTGGCAATATATCGTTGGCTTACCTGCTCTAGCTTTTATTTATTTACATTTGTATCTGTATAATTATATACTCCTTTGTTTCTTCACCTGTCCATCTGCCTGTGTCTGTACAGTTGTATGTCCTTCCATCTTATCATAATATCCCTCTGTCTGTTCCTATATATCTGTTCATCCATCTGTTTGCCATTTTATCTGTCTTTATCTATATACTTGTCCATTTATATATGTAACACTTGCATCTATCGCTCCATATAACGGCTGATTTTTCTGTCCATATATACAAGGTGTCCTTGGGGGAAAGGGCATAACACTAGGAAACGATTGATAAGGAAATTCTAAGTAAAAAAAAAAAGTGTTATACGAACATCAATCGAAATCTCAGTCAATACAGAGCTACAATTGCTAATAATCTTATGAGTGAAAATGGTCAGCCTTATAATTCATCCATAAGGCTATCACTTGTAGCTCCATAATGATAATGATTTGAACTCCTGTTGATAAAGCATTTTTTCTCACAATCTGTCATCTATCATTTCCGAAAGTCATGCAGTTTCCCCCTGGGACACCCTGTATATGAGCTTAAGAGTCAGAGTGAAATGACTCATAAATTTTTTTACGTTGTTTTGGATTAGTGTTCAATATGCGGGGATATGGGAGGGTTCATGAACAGGTACAAATGCCAGAACTGCACTATTATTTATCATACTCTTTTATTATCAGCAAAACCTTTAAACTAAAACAAAAATACATCCATAGCCATCATTCTTCATGTTCATGCATCTGCTTGTGCTTATTCTGCTGTTGACTGACGATCCAGACTATTTTCACATATCCTAGCGGCCTAGCCTTTCCCAGTGAATCCTTCAAAAGAACAATTATCACTATACAATTACTTGTGTTACCGGTAGCTAAAGTAAGTGTATGATAAATTCTGATGTGATGACATAAGTTGAAAGGCCACTATAAAGTTGCTGTCTGTCTGTCTCTCTCTCTCTGGGTGCAAACTTGCCGACTCATCCTGCTGGCAGAGTTTAAGGAGGTGACGCTGCACTTCTCATTGACTGATTGTACAATGGGAGGAACCAGGGGATGCGACATCACGGAAACTGGACACCCCATTGACTGGGTCGGACAGCGGGTGGAGCTTAAGGCAGTGATTTGGGCGCTTTCCATTCGCTAAGAGCTTAGTGGTGGTATAGGTCGTGCAGGAATCCTGAACTTAAGTTGGCTTTGACTAGCCAACCCTACCATCGCTGAAAGCCAACACAACACTACCACTTCTCTGTCAAACACACTGCACTGGGTGTGGAGGTGGGTGGACTGGTGGGTGAGTGGGTGGGTGGGTGTCTGTAGGGCTATACGACAGTTTCCAATAAATGACGGTTACAGGCTTTTCTTAGTGTCGCAGAGTCTTCCTCAATACGCGTTACTTACATTCCTTAGATAAGCTCTAAACATGGTTACATTATCCAGATGTACTACTTTACAAATGTTTTAACTATATATACAAGGAGATGACATAAAAATCATAAGCACCCACATTTCCGTAAGAGAAGAGAATTCAGTGGTTCCTTTGCTGCCCCTCCATGCAGTAAACAAACCCTGGATACCAGTGTGTTCATAAGATGTTTAAAAATGTTCACTGTTTCATAAGTGAACTTCAAAGGACTTTTAATGAGCCGCTCTTGCAGAGTATATTACAATAAAATATTATATACAGTTCAAAGTAGGGCACTGTATTTTGAGGAACAGGGGGCTCAACATCCTCGACAATGACAGCCCTCTACCCGAAGGCGATGGGTGGGAGAAAAAAATGGAGCGAGCCATTACCACTGGGTGCTGTGAGCGCCAGTAGATTTTTTTTTTTTTTTCCTTACCACCTTCAGGCCATATGCAGTGCACAGTTCAGGATGCAGTATTTCCAATAGCATTTTCTTAAATTAAACATATATGCTACTAGTGACATCAGACTCTCCCCTGAACCGTGAGCTCTCGTAAATAAAATCAGTATTACTTACAAGGTACGAAGTAGTGAAGGTCAAAGAAAAGCAGTGCTGTTTGGCACACACAGAACTGTTGTGTTAATGTTATGTGCTTTCCAAGTTGCCGATACCCATTAGATACCGTATATGAACAGCTCAGAAACATTCAGTTGATGGATACAAATAAGGAATTTCAAAATGTAGGTAACCTATACTACACTATGTACGATAAAGCTTCGTTTTTTGTTTTTTGTTTTGTTTTTTAATTCTCGAGGATGCTGCCCTTGCCATGACCTGCTATCATTTCTGTTTGATAATTCATTAATCGAACACTAGTGACAATTGATGAGACACTGATTAATTCAAAATTCTTCTAAATCCTTAAATAGTCTGACAGTTGCTGCTCTGAAAAGTGTTTCTTGTCTTCGTGCCTCCCAGTGACTCAGCCGATTCCTGTGCTTTGATTTTTTTTTTTTTTTATTGCTCAAAGGAGTTAAAGTACACTTGCATCAATTACAGAAACATGCGTTTTTATTACAGGAAAACAACTGGGGGTAGGGGGTTTCAAGAATACTCCCCCAGTATCCCTGCTTGTCGTACGAGGCGACTAAAAGGGTTGGTGGTGGGTTAGTGCCCCCCCCCCGTAAAAAGAACTAACTAAAAAAGCGAATAAAGCGCCTCGGACCCGGACGGACCATACGTTGAGGACTAAGGAACGGACAAAGGACATTCTTAGGGTGGGAACATGGAATGTGAGAGGAATGAATGATGAAGTGAAAGAGAGAGAGATTGTTCAGGTGGAGGATGCAAAAGTGGATATATGTGGATTGACTGAAACTAAATGGCAAGGTGAAAGGGTGAGAGAATGGGAATATGGTTTGGGTACATGTGCGGGAGTCAGTGAGAATGAGAGGGCAAGAGAGGGAGTATGTCTGATGATAAGCAAGAAGTGGAAGGAGAATATATGAGAGTATGGAACAGTGGGTGCAAGGATTGTATGGGTGAGGATGAAAGTAGGTATACAAGCATGGGCGATTGTATGTGTGTATGCTCCAACAGAGGATCGAGTGGCAAGAGTGAAAGATGAGTTTTGGGCGAGAGTAGAAGCATGTATGGACAAGTCTGAGAGGAGCGAGAGAGTGCTGTTGATTGGAGACATCAATGGCAAAGTTGGGAATATACGAGTGGATGGAGTGGTTGGTCAGTGGGGTGTGCCAGCTGAAGTAGATGGGAATGGTAGTGCTTTGGTGGACATCTGTGCTTGTAAGGGGTTGGCAATAGCCAACACCTACTTTCGTCATAAGATGATCCACCGGTATACATGGAGAATAATGAGGAGGATGGATGGTGAACTTGTTGAACGAAAGGCAATGATAGACTACGTGTGTGTGGATGAGCGAATGAGAAGACAAGTGTTGGATGCAAGAGTGTGGAGAGGGTGAGGGAATGGAGTCTCGGACCATCACTTAGTGATGGCCAAGGTAGAGCTGCAAAGAAAGTGGTTGAGGAGGCGAAGGGGAAGACAGGAGGAAGCAACTCTGGTGAGAAGAGTGGAGAAATTGCAAGATAGTGAGAAAATGACAGAGTATAAGAGCATAGTGGAAGAAAGATTGGGAAGGTATGAGCTAGAGCAGATGGAAGGGGTGGAAGACGTATGTAAGATATTCACGGAAGAGATAGGCGCAGCGTGTGAGGCGGTTTGTGGAGTGAGGAGGAGATGCAAGGGTGTGCAAGGGACAGCATGGTGGAATGATGAGGTGAAACGAGCTGTAGAACAAAAGAAGAAGGCATATGGTGAATGGTTGGCGAGTAGAGGTAGGGGAGAAGATGAGAGAGAGAAGAGAGAGGTATATATGAGCAGGAGAAGGGAGGTAAAGAGACTGGTGAAGGAGAGTAAGAAGAAAGTGGATGAAGAGTTTGGGAGGAATTTGAGTGTGAAATGGAGGGAGAGTAAGAAATTGTTTTGGAAGGAGGTAAAGAAAGTAAGGCAGTGTGAAAGGGGAAATAATAGGGGAGTGAAAGATAGGAATAATAGATTGTTGGTGGAGAAGTGAGAGAGAAATTGGAGGAGATGGAAGGAGCACTTTGAGGATTTGTTGAATTGTAGAGAGTGAGGTTAGCAGTGTGAGTATAAGTGGTTGGGGAATGGCTGGGAGAAGAAGAGATGAGAGGAGGGAGGAAGAGATCAGTGAGGGCGGAAGTAGTGGAAGGGATGAAGAAGATTAAGCTGGGAAAGGCCCTAGGAATTGATGGAGTGTGTGTTGAAATGATTATGTACGGGGGTGTGATTGTTGTGGATTGGATATGGAAGTTGTGTAGATTGGCTTGGGAAGAGGGAAGGGGTTCCAGAGGACTTGGAAATCAGGTATAATTGTTCCTCCTGTACAAAGGAAAAGGGGAGAGAGAAGTATGTGGTAACTACTTAGGGGTATTTGCCTTACTATAGGCAGTGACAGTGGTAAAACATATGGTAGAATACTCATTGATAGGGTTAGGGCATATGACAGAGGAGCTAGTTGGAGATGAACAGGGGGATTTAGGAAGGGAAAAGGGTGTGTAGATTAGATATTTGTTCTAAGATGTTTGAGTGGAGAAGTATCTAGAGAAGGGAAGGAAAGTGTATGCTTTGCCTTCATGGGACTTGGAGAAAGCTTATGACAGAATAGATAGGCAAGGTATGTGGAAGGTATTAAAGAATATATGGAGATGGAGGGGAAATTGTTGAGTGCTGTGAAGAGTATGTAAAGGGGAGGGAGCTAGGGCTACGGTGCCTTGAGTGGATGGTGAGCTGAGTGAGTTCTTTTTTGATCTCTAATGTGGGACTGAAACAGGGGTGTGTCGATGTCTCCATGGCTGCTTTAATATATATATATATGGATGGGGTTGTAAAGGAGGTGCGAGGTAGGGCAGTGGATGTGGGCTGGCCCTAATAAAATGAGGGTGAGATTTGGAAGCTTCCCGGGTGTTGTTGTTTGCTGATGATACAGTATTGTTGAGAGTGAAGATGAATGGGAGTTGCAAGGTTTGGTGAATGAATTTGGAGACAGTGTGTAGGAGGAGGAAAGCTGAAAGTTAATGTAAACAAAAGTAAAGTTATGGTGTTTGAGAAGAATGAGAGTCACAGAGTGTGCAGTGAGGTTGGATGGTGAGGATATGGAGAATGTGAGTGCATTCCAAAGTACTTGGGTAGTGTGATGAGTAAGGATGGAACTTTGGGGGATGAAGTACGTGAAAGGGTACAGCAAGGAGAGGAAGGTTGTTGGTACACTGAAAGCAGTGATGAGAAACAGGGAGGTGAGTATGGAAGTTACAAGAAGTCACTGCATGATGGTACTGTGATCCCGCCCTGACGTATAGAAGCGAGGCATGGACCTTGCAAGAGAGGGGAACAAGTCAAGAGTGAGAGCAGTGGAAATGAGTTACTTGAGAGGAGCATGTGGAGTGACGTTGAGGGACAGGTTGACGAATGAAGAAGTGAAGGAACGTTGTGGGGTAGATGTGGATGTGGTTGAGAAGATTAGGAGAAATACACTGAGGTGGTTTGGACATGTGGAGAGAATGGAGAATGAAAGACTGACTAAGAGGGTGTATGTAGGTGAGGTGGAGGGAGGGAGAGGGAGAGGTAGACCGAGGATGAGGTGGAGGGATGGAGTCGAGAGGTATATGAGGGGGGGGGTGAGTTGGGGGAGGGTAGTCAAATGGTGGGTGACAGAGTGACTTGGAGGCGTTTTGTCTGCGGCCACCCTTTGCGGGATTAGGGCGTCGGGCTATAGATATATAGATAGATAGTTAAATTTTTGTGAATCTTTGTATAATTTTTTCCACCTTCTCGTAAATAAAATCAGTATTACTTTCATAATAATAGTAGTTATTTTAGAGATTTCCATGGGTCTTAAGTGTATTTTAGGGTTAAATAAGCTTGAGTGCTAGAGCGAGATGAGACAGACAGGGGAATATACGATTTATATTTAGGGTGACCAGAGTCCCGCTTTTTTGACGTGTGTCCCGCCTTTTAAACTGACTAAAATGTCCCACTTTTTGAACAAATTATCTTATATGCCCCGCTTTAAGAAACTTACTATTGCATTAGATGTAAAATTACCTTCTTTTATGAAATTATGATGAATATGTAGAATTATGCATAATCCAAACCAAATGAAATATCGAATTGTTAATATATGTAATACTCACTAACCGGTAACTTTGGTCGGCCCATTCACCGTATCGTACGGTATGTTCGCATTGTTCGTTTGAGACGTTAGTGTTTGATTAACAGCCTCACGGTGGAGTGCAACGCTATATATATATACAGGTATATATATATATATATATATATATATATATATATATATATATATATATATATATATATATATATATATATATATTTCATTAAATCAGGCTTTACTGATCTTCCAGAAGACCCTTATTTATGCCGACATTGTCAAAAATACCCCGGCTAATACTCAATACACCAGGTCCTGTAAGGAGACAGCCTCTAGCATGTATTCAATATGGACGGTGGGTGTTAGCGCCGAAGTGGTGACATGTAGAGGTGTATGGCATGTAGGAGGACTGCTGGGCCATGATAGCAGGCTGTGAAGCCTATGCCCAGAGTCGGACACATAAAAAAACAAAATATATATATATATATATATATATATATATATATATATATATATATATATATATACGTGATAATGTCCCGCTTTTAGCCCCAGTAAATCTGGTCACCTTCTTTATATTACAACAAAAAATGCTGCTGCCATTAAGTGATTTTCACACCACTCATTACAACGCATCACTGTAACAAGGATTCTGACGTGAGATTCTTGTATCCTGTAACTAAATGCATACATCAAAACATAGGCTGTGTTATATAGTTCTCATGGTACTTAATTTAGTTCGTAGAGTTATTTGTTTTCAGTAGTTCCTATGTGGCTAGTAGACACTTAAATGATGAGAGTGCAAGCTGGCATACTTTTCTTACACTGGTTTATAACTTCTCAGAGCCTACTTTGTATTTGCACTGTTATGATATAAGGATTTCATTACGGTAACTGCAAAATTTCCCATTCCACATGAAGCTTTAACTCGTAAAGGAAACTAAATTGTAAGGCCAGGTGGTCAGCGAAATAGAGACAAAGAAGTTAGGTGCAATGTATATGAAGATAATGAAGTGTGGTGGATATTTAAGGTGGTCTTGTGTGCAGCAAGCAAAGAGGTGTGTGGTATGTGGAGGGGAGGTGGAGGAGTTAAAACAAACAACTTTGTACACTGGTGAAGTGAAAGTAACAGCTGGTGCTAAAATGAAAGCATGCAAAGAATGACTGAAGAATGGAGGGAATGACGAGACAAGGAGAAGAGAGACCATTATGTGTTTAAAATGAGGGAAGAGAAAAAAGTGACAAAAGAAAGTCCAGAGAGAATCACTGAAGAGTCTGGCCGACAGTTAAACATCAAATGGTAAACAAAATAGATGCTCTGTTGGAGAGAAGTAAAAGTTGGAGGTAGAATTAAAGTTATCGGTGTAGTGAAGGTAATGACTGATGGAATGTTAATGAAAGGAGGTGAGGTACTGGAGAGGTGAAGAGAACGCGTCAGTCAGTTGCTGAAATGAGTGAAAAGGATGCTGTGATATTAGATGGGGGAGCTTGGTCCAGAGGAAAGGAGAGTGAGAGTAAAATGAGATCAGAAAATGAGAGGTATGTTCATAAGTGTACGCCAGGAAAGACTCATTAAATGGATGGTTTGAGTGAACAAAAGATTTTGTGGAGAGGGAAGGTAGTTATGGATTAGACATGAAATCTATATTGGTTAGCCTAGATACAAGGTAGAATAGAAGAAAGGAGGGAAAGACGTACAATTATACCCATATATAAGTGCAAGGGTGAGACGAAACATTATCGCCCGTAGTCTTGAAACTGAGGGCAGGGGTTACCCTTCCCACACCCCGCTTGAAGTGGAAGCTCACACCTTCAACATAAGTAGTAATCTTGAAAGGGTGAGAGCGCACCCCTTCGTGTGGGTAGACGAGGCAAACAGTTGGTAACACTGATTAATTTTAAATTAAAAACATTGAAATGAAACTGGCAGTTTCTAAGGTTCATATACAATATAATCTTAGTGTTAGGAATTCTTACCTATTTTATTATTAAAGACTGGCATTTGTTCTTGAATACCCTGTATGAGTATGTATACCATACCTGTACCATGGGGAAAATTCGGTGACAAGCATAGCTTCAAAGTGGTTCATGCTGTCAGTTATAACTCTACGAATACGCCTTGGCTGGTACACCGATTTTGATTATTATATTTCTGCTCCAGATGCTTGTTTTTTTGCCATTTTCCCCACCCAGAACTCCGAAAACCCACCAGTCCCCCAAGATGCTTGTGAGGGAGGGTTAATTTGTAAACCGATCACGAGCACCGAAAATGAAGGTCAAATTTGTTCAGATCAAACAAAAATACACCAGAAAAATATACTGCCAAGCCAAAACAAAATAGTATGGACTTGTGAAAGTTTACCGAACACAAACATGAGATTTCGTATTTCAAACTAACTGGCTGTGCACGATTCGTCTGTTTAGGTAGTATTCGGCCATTCTTTACTGTAGGAATCATTTCATGAACTAATCAAACTATTTATAAAAGTATCATGCACCATATCTGATAAACAGCTTGGTAGAAATACTGAAAAATTATACTGGAAGTGGATTGAGTATCTCATCTTTGTTTTCGTCTCGTCGTAAATTAATCATCTCCGGAGAAGTGGTGAAGGCTTTTTTTCATTCATTCATTGCCAGACGCCATGTATCCCAAACAGGGTGGCCAAGGGCTTAGAGTTAATTGTTTTACAGGGAGGGGCACTAATCCTTCACCAACCCCACTTGACACGATAAAAATATTAAACGCTTATTTTTTCTTTACACGATGTTTTTATCATTAAATTAAAATTCCCGTCACCCACATCATAGGGTCCTTTAAATTCTACACAGTTTTCTTTGCACAGGGCTGCTATAATATGACA